>NW_026607613.1:510000-687500 GCF_029499605.1 Hyla sarda
ACACATACATACATACATACATACACACATACACACATATATACATACACACATACATATATACATACATATACATACACACACACACATATACACACATACATACATACACACACACACACACATATATACATACATACACACACATATATACATACATACACACACATACACACATATATACATACACACACATACATATATACATACATACACACATATACACATACATACACATATATATACATACATACACATACATACATATACACATTAGTGTTGCTCGCGAATATTCGCAATTCGAATTTTATTCACGAATATCACATATTCGCGAATTCGCGAATATTCGCGAATATAGCGCTATATATTCGTAATTATGAATATTCGTTTTTTTTTTTTTTCCTTCACAGTACACATCACAGTGATCATCCCTCTCTGCTTCCAGCTTTTGTGGTCTAAAGAAGGCTCTAATACTACTGTGTGAGACTGGCGTGCGAATTTTCGCATATGCGAAAACTTGCATATGTTAATTTTCGCATATACGAATTTTCGCTTATGCTAATTTTTGTATATGCAAATTTTCGCATATGTTAATTTTCGCGCACACGAATATTCGCATATGCGAAAATAAAACGATAATATTACGAATATGCGAATATTCGCAAATATTACGAATATTCGTCCATATATTCGCGAATTCGAATATGGCCTGTGCCGCTCAACACTAATACACATACATACACACATAGATTCACTTGCTCACATATATACATACACACACACTGACATACAATCACTCACATATATACATACACACACACTGACATACAATCACTCACATATATACATATACACACACTGACATACAATCACTCACATATATACATATACACACACTGACATACAATCACTCACATATATACATACACACACACTGACATACAATCACTCACATATATACATACACACACACACTGACATACAATCACTCACATATATACATACACACACACTGACATACAATCACTCACATATATACATATACACACTGACATACAATCACTCACATATATACATATACACACACACTGACATACAATCACTCACATATATACATATACACACACTGACATACAATCACTCACATATATACATACACACACACACTGACATACAATCACTCACATATATACATACACACACTGACATACAATCACTCACATATATACATACACACACACTGACATACAATCACTCACATATATACATATACACACACACTGACATACAATCACTCACATATATACATACACACACACTGACATACAATCACTCACATATATACATATACACACACTGACATACAATCACTCACATATATACATACACACACACTGACATACAATCACTCACATATATTCATATACACACACTGACATACAATCACTCACATATATACATACACACACACTGACATACAATCACTCACATATATACATATACACACACTGACATACAATCACTCACATATATACATATACACACACTGACATACAATCACTCACATATATACACACACACTGACATACAATCACTCACATATATACACACACACACACACTGACATACAATTACTCACATATATACATACACACACACACACACTGACATACAATCACTCACATATATACATATACACACACACTGACATACAATCACTCTCATATATACATATACACACACTGACATACAATCACTCACATATATACATATACACACACTGACATACAATCACTCAAATATATACATACACACACTGACATACAATCACTCACATATATACATACACACACACACTGACATACAATCACTCACATATATACATACACACACACACTGACATACAATCACTCACATACATACATATACACACACTGACATACAATCACTCACATATATACATATACACACACACACTGACATACAATCACTCACATATATACATATACACACACACTGACATACAATCACTCACATATATACATATACACACACTGACATACAATCACTCACATATATACATACACACACACTGACATACAATCACTCACATATATACATATACACACTGACATACAATCACTCACATATATACATACACACACACACACTGACATACAATCACTCACATATATACATACACACTGACATACAATCACTCACATATATACATGTACACACACACTGACATACAATCACTCACATATATACATATACACACACTGACATACAATCACTCACATATATACATATACACACACACTGACATACAATCACTCACATATATACATATACACACACTGACATACAATCACTCACATATATACATATACACACACTGACATACAATCACTCACATATATACATACACACACTGACATACAATCACTCACATATATACATATACACACACTGACATACAATCACTCACATATATACATACACACACTGACATACAATCACTCACTTGTGGTCAAGTTAATACGTTAGACCTGACATGGATAACTCCCTAACCTATACCAGCCTGAGGTGTGCCTGGCCGGCCGACTGAGGTAGCCTATAAAAGAAGGGGGCTACCCTTAATAAAATAACTAAATAAATAGACCTAAAGAAAAGGGGGCGGGAGTGGTGGGAGCAACCGCCGCTGACACCACGAGGACCCTATTGCCCGAACCCTAGTAAATATAGTGGTTCCAGACTCCTCCCACAAATTCAATTAGCTGTATTCACAGCTAACTTCCACTTGTGGTCAAGTTAATACATTAGACCTGACATGGATAACTCCCTAACCTATACCAGCCTGAGGTGTGCCTGGCCGGCCGACCGAGGTAGCCTATAAAAGAAGGGGGCAAAACACAGACATGTAGAGAAGATAATTTATTAATACATATGACAGGAATCTAAACATTTGCCAGCTGGTTGAAGGCGCTGGCTATTTCCTTCTGTGGGTCAGGTATGTACCTCTGGAAGCAAGGTGAATTCCAACGACCTAACCGTTTAATGATATGGGCGGGTATGGCATGCCTGGAAGCCGAGGAGGCTGCCCCCATCCTGAAGGAATGGCCGGAAATGGTACTGGGGTCCATACCTATGTTTCGTGCCAGTATACGAACATGTCTAACAAAATCGTTGGATGACAGCGGCTGCACGGGGAATGGGAGCAGAGGTGAGTCTGCCTTCTTACCATGCAGAAGTCCCAATAATTTCCGGAACACTGCAACAGGGCACCAGGGGTTGTTAGTTGCATAGTAATTGATGATAGCTGCACTAACTTGTTGAGTTTTAGAATGTTCTAACTTTAACGTGAACCCTGAGCCTGCCGGAGATAGATGTTTAAGAAGAAGTGTGTCAGCACCATAGGAAGTCTTAGTAAATTCGCCTGGTCTAAGGAACCCGTAATAGCTTAAGTATATGGCTGCTTTGATCACTAGACTGGCCGCCACTCCAAACGGCTCTCCGTCCAGCAGACAACTGAACTGTTGAAATTGGGCTGCAGACAGAGGAACCCTGGAAGGAGGCTTGGATCTTTCGGTCTTCTGGATTCCTCTTAAAGCGGCCTTAACCGGGTGAGCGCACAGAATTGATGGAAGATTAAGACAGCTCAAGGAGCGGAAATGTTGGACCCCGGCTAAATACAAACGTATGGTATTGTGGGATAGTTTTAAAGATGAGTGGCAAAACACGACAAAAGTGAGAATGTACTGTAGATCAAAAGGAAATTGTGTGGGATGACTATCTTGAAATTTTTGAAAAGTGTTCCAAGCTAAATTATAAGACCTAACGGTGTTGGCTGCCAAGGAGTGATGAATCAAATCAACGGCCCCTAAGTAAAGTTTAGAGAACTGGCATGTGGTACTGGAGTAGCCACTGCATCTGCTTCTGGCATTGCTTCGTGGAAAACCTGAAATTTGAAACGGGACAAGGCATCAGCCGCCACATTCCTGACTCCATCAATATGAACACACTGAATATGGAATTCTCCCTGCAATGCGGTATGAGTCAATCTGCGAAGGAAGGACATGATACTGAGAGATTTCGATCTTCCCTTGCAGATAATGTCTCGTGTAGCTGTATTGTCCGTGTAAAAGACCACTGTCTGCCCTTTCCACAGATGACCCCACGTAACAGCGGCTGCCACGATGGGGATGATCTCGAAAAGAGCAGAAGTGGTAGTGAATTCAGGTAATTGTGAGATCTCGGAAGGCCAGGATGACGAAAACCAGTGGGGCGCAAAGATCGCGGCAAAACCCGTAGAGGCTGCCGCATCAGTGACCACAACTGGAGAGTCCTGGCTAGCTCTAGGGATAAACATGGAAATCCCATTCCATGCTGCCAAGAAATGGTCCCACATGGCTAAGTCTGCCCTGGCTGCCTGGTCCATGACCACTGGAGAATCGGCATCGGGTGCTGCTGGAAGAAGGGCTAATAACCTAGAGACAAATGCCCGGCCCTGTGGGATTATTCTCATGGCATAGTTGAGCATACCTAGCAGACTTTGTAACTGCTGTCTATTGGAGACTGGAGAACGGGACATGCTGTGAATCGTAGACCTGATACGATCTAGCTTCTCTTGAGGTAAACGAGCTTCCATCCTAACTGAATCCAAGATGCCTAGAAAAGATAGGGAAGTGACGGGACCCTCCACTTTTTTATCTGCAACCGGGACATTAAGATTCCTAAAAACTGACAGCAAAGTCTCCAGATCCCCAGGTGGGCAGCCCGGACTTTCCAGAAGCAGGAAGTCATCCAGGTAGTGCAATACACTAGTACAGGACCAATGATTGATCAATGACCACTCAAGTGCGGCTGCAAATGTATCGAACAACCATGGGCTGCTTCTCGACCCGAAAGTGAGCCGGGTGGCAAAATAATACTGCCCGCACCACCTGAGGCCGTGCCATTGCCACAGGTCGGGACGGATTGGCAACAGCTTGAACGCATCTGAGATGTCTGCTTTAGACATCCAGGTGCCAGGCCCAAAGAACAGAACGCGCTGAATAGCTTCGTCCACTGAAGTGTACTTCAATGAAAATTCTTCTGCCGGTATTAATGAGTTAATGCTAGGAATGGTAGACAAATGGGGAGCCGACAAATCATAAATTAAGCGAAATTTATTTGAAAATTTCCCACGAGCAACTCCAATAGGGCTGACCCTCCATTGATTGAAGGGAGCTATGTGGAAAGGACCAATAACGAACCCCTTAAGGACCTCAATCCTCAAGAGTTCCGACACTGTTTCCGGGTTAACTGTGGCTGACTGCAGGTTCCTACATTCGTATGTTTCCTGAGGGAGACATACCATGCCGGTGTTGAAGCCATGCACAAAACCCTCACATAGGAAATCGACCAAATCCGGACGAGGATGACCGACCAGATAATCCCTGAGGACTTGGGAGTCAATGCCGCCTAGTCATGCATCTGCCCCTGCCTTCTTTGGACACTGGCTTTTAGGATGGGCACGGTGGCAAATGCAGCAGACTTGTAACAGTCTGCACTGACTAAAGCGACATGAAGAAAAGTTAAAATTGTTACAAATCTGTGCATTACCAAGATAATGCACAGGTCTGCCCAACTTATCCACAGATGGTCCTGTCTGAATCTTAGGCAAGCCCGTGGGTTCGGTAGCTGAAGTACTGGCAACCGCACTAGGGCACCAATTTGTCGCATGTGTGGACGATTGACAAACCGCACAAAGTGGTGCCCTAAGTCCGGCGAAATGCCTACAAAAAAGCTCGGTATCAAGTACTGCCCAGTTGGTAGTTTGTTGAAACTGGAACAGTGTAGCTGCAGCTTGTGCCGAAAATGACCGGTGATAGTCATAGAAGGCGAAGCCTCCGTACTTGTACCCGAGATCGACTAATTTATGGAGATACTGGTCAAGCTCAATTCTCCTGCTAGGACTGGCCGCACACACAACATCTCTATAAAGGCCGAATGCCAGTACAAACTCGGGAATATTTAATTTCCTGTTTAACCTTGGATCCCTTGCCTTGACCACTACGGAAACTTCACCGCAAGCAAACGTTTTATTGTCCAGCACGTCCTGGGAAGCCACCAGGAGGGAAGCCAAATTCACGTCTTTCCCTTCTAGGATATCCCTCCTGATGGCCTCCGGTATGAAGTGCGCAGGAATGAGAGTAACAGTTGGAGCAGACGTACCTGTGCCTGCGACCCCCGCCGCGGGGTAGACCCCTAATGATGCCGTGCCCGACTCTTGTGGGGCAGGAGGCACAGAGGAGACTGCTGGTGCCGAGACAACAAGAGAGGCCTGACCGATCGCAGACCCTGACGAGCCTGCCACCTGCGCAGGAACGCCCTGCGCTGAAGTTGCCGCGGACCCGGAAGCTACAGTCGGAACCACGGAGGCAGTACGAGCCTCCAAAGTAGTTAATCTGTCCTGTACATTCTGCATAGATGTAGTAAGAGAGTTGAGCATGGCATGGATCTGTACCAGGGCAACGGACCCCTGATCTGTCTGATCCTGAGACCCCGGGGTGCCTTGAGAACACATAATACGATATAGCTCCGCCTTTCTAGCCGTCGCAGGGAAAGGAATCCCCCGACGACGTAATTCGGCCGTTATCCTAGGAACGGTCCAGGTCCTAAGAGACTGTACGCTTCCCGCTGAATATGACCTGGCGGGCGAGGGGGGAGCGGCCGCCCCTTCCATGCTGTCCGAAACCAGAGACATCACCTAAGAATGACAATGATAACTATCAGGGCAGATGACTATAGCCCCTTGTCCCCCATAGAAACTAAAGACACCAAAACAAACGGGAGGCGCGTGGATTGACGAACAATCTGCCTCAAGGAGTGAGTAAAGACAAGACAATTTAACTGAACTATATGACCTAAGCTGGACTACGAGGCACGAGGATTGACGAGGGCAACCCACCTCTACCAGCATGCCCTATAATGCACCTGCCCTGGCAATACAGGCTGAGGATTCGAGGATTATCCGATAATCCGCCTCTGAAACCGGAAGACGAAAACTAGTAACATACAGTGACTACCAGAGACCCCCCCCTCTCCATCTAGAAAGCAACACCCTAAACAACTCGTGAACAGTGAGCTACACAGCAGAAAAAGAGGTGACTTATGTGCAGAAAATGTTTTAACCACGTGCCTACCCCTGCAAAACCAATTAAGCTACCTTAGATATACACGAAAGTAGGTGGAAAGGAAGGAATGCCCTAGGACCACCTGAGAAAAAGACATCAGAAAATACGTATGATTTTTTTTTTTTTTCCAATAAACATGCTAACCTAACACCAACAACATAAAATTGAGAAAGGAAGCATAGCCATAAGCAGATGAAACCCTACCACGATTGTCACGAAAGGGAGGATGCAATGGAAACCACAAGGGTACGTCTCACGGACCTGCAACCAAATAGTAAATGGAACATGAGACCTAATGTAGCCGAACTGAGAAACCCTGTGTAAACACCTAATGAAAGGCCGTCACCCGTACCGCAATCCTGCTAAAAACATACATAACACAGGAAATAACTAACCGTAGCTAAGCAAATCACTAAGCGATCCCCTCTTATTATATATTTTCAGATAACCAGCTTCGCTTTAATCAAGGTATAGCCTCAAGAGTATGACACGAGCCGAGCTTGCCGCCGCTTGTAGCTGAAACAACAAGTAAACCACGTAAACAATCGAGATCAAGTGACCAAGATAAACCTTTCTCTTTTTTTTTTTTTTTTTTTTATATTCCGACCAAGGGATACACTCCCTACTGTTGGATGTACAGCCTTAGCATGCAGCTCCCGTCATGGCTCCTCCCCCCCCCCGGCTCCCTAGCAACAGCAGGAACCAAGAACGCCCCCCAAGCCAGGAGCTGCATGGCCCAAGCCGCGGACCTGCCCGGAGGTACTCTATCCCTACAACCGGCATATCCCCTCCCTCCCCACCCCCCCTGCCTCCCCCACCCCGCACAGTGAACCTCCCGAAGCAACGATGCTTACAACCCCACTCCCCGTCCTGCCGGCGGGCATAGCGTGAGGGGAGCGGGATCGCGCACGCGCCCTGTTCCGGCCAGAAACCAAGTTCGTACCTGGTAGCTGGAAGCGAAAGACGGCTTCACCCCCGGAAGGAAGACTGGCGTGCAGCCGCCCAGCTGCTCGCTTACCTGACCCGTGATTCGGAGCCAAATCCAGCCGGAAGTGACGTACACTGTAGCAACCGCCGCTGACACCACGAGGACCCTATTGCCCGAACCCTAGTAAATATAGTGGTTCCAGACTCCTCCCACAAATTCAATTAGCTGTATTCACAGCTAACTTCCACATATATACATATACACACACTGACATACAATCACTCACATATATACATATACACACACTGACATACAATCACTCACATATATACACACACACACACTGACATACAATCACTCACATATATACATACACACACACACTGACATACAATCACTCACATATATACATACACACACACTGACATACAATCACTCACATATATACATACACACACTGACATACAATCGCTCACATATATACATATACACACACACTGACATACAATCACTCACATATATACATATACACACACTGACATACAATCACTCACATATATACATACACACACACACACTGACATACAATCACTCACATATATACATATACACACACACTGACATACAATCACTCACATATATACACACACACACACTGACATACAATCACTCACATATATACATACACACACTGACATACAATCACTCACATATATACATATACACACTGACATACAATCACTCACATATATACATATACACACACACTGACATACAATCACTCACATATATACATATACACACACACTGACATACAATCACTCACATATATACATACACACACACACTGACATACAATCACTCACATATATACATACACACACTGACATACAATCACTCACATATATACATACACACACACTGACATACAATCACTCACATATATACATATACACACACACTGACATACAATCACTCACATATATACATACACACACACTGACATACAATCACTCACATATATACATATACACACACTGACATACAATCACTCACATATATACATACACACACACTGACATACAATCACTCACATATATACATATACACACACTGACATACAATCACTCACATATATACATACACACACACTGACATACAATCACTCACATATATACATATACACACACTGACATACAATCACTCACATATATACACACTGACATACAATCACCCACATATATACATACACACACTGACATACAATCACTCACATATATACATATACACACACACTGACATACAATCACTCACATATATACACACACTGACATACAATCACTCACATATATACATATACACACACTGACATACAATCACTCACATATATTTACATTTACTTACAGTAAGGCCCCATCCATCCCTCTTTGCACATACATAGAGATAGACACACACACATATATGTATATATATATATATATATATATATATATATATATACACACACACTGACATACAATCACTCACATATATTTACAGTTACTTACAGTAAGGGCTGCTTAGACTGGTTTGTGGCCGGACATGTTGTGGGCGGGGCCTCCCTCTGCCTCCTCTGCTCCTGTCTCCTCCGTGTGGAGAGAAGCAAAGAAATGGCAGATAATGACAGGGTGAGTGGCGCCCCCTTGCTGCAGGGAGGGCACAGCACCCTCCATTAAACCACATACAAATCTCCAGCAATGGATCCTTTTTACTTCACTTGTCAGCCTGAGTCTGCACCTCCTTTTGTGAGGGCCCTGAAGGGTACAAGAGTCTTGATAGAATAATACAGATCTGTAATGTTGTATGATGTGTATCTTAATTCTGTAATCTTGTATGATATATCTTGATTCTGCCGTTTGTAACCGCAAGGCTCGTATCGTACTTCTCGTTTTCTCAACTGCTGATTCCTAACTGTTGTGCACGTACATCCTGTTCTTGTGTTCTGCTGACTTGTAACTATTAAGCAACATGGTATATATATATATGAACGTTGGCAAATAGTAAAACAGAGCGTACTTAGACGGCATCTTGTGTGCATGTATTTTTTCCACACCTGATAAGACGCTCTCCTGGCCAGTACAAGCCTTAAGCCAAATTGGACCTAGTACCAGGGGTACAGAAAAGACAGAGAACCAGTACCAGGGGTACTGAGTAGATTATACAGTTATACCTTTCAGCTGGGGGCTTGTCCGGGATCGAGAGGGTCATCCTCCGGACCGGTAAGAACCATATCCTTGTGTGGTATTGTCGACCCGGGGGGCACTGGCCACGTCTCGATTCCAGTAAGTATAACAGTTACTTTCATATCGTGTCTGGGACACAGTATTACAGTATTTGCCTTCTGTTCAGGGAACAGGGGAAATGAGGAACTAAGAGTAATTTGACAATCCAGGGTGGTTGTCTTGTTTCAATTTGGCTTAACGCTTACAAAAACTTCTTGTATTTCTGTTTAGTTCTGTTTAGTGTTTTACTTGTAACTTCCTTTTTTTTCCCCTTACGCTTAAGAAGACACGTGAGTATACTACCCATTGCTTTAATGTATAGAGTAAGGTGCATATAACTGTTATAATATTAATACTGATAATAATAATAAGTAATAATCTGCTGGTTCTCAAAACATCTGTAAGACGCCCCACCCTCCCGGCTAGAGGCAACTTGTTGACCCGGGATGTGGTGAAAGCAAGTGACAGTTTGTTCAGAGATACCGTGCATGCTCAGTGATTGGTGCAATTAAACTAGAGAATCCCTACTCTGTTGAAAGGAATTGTCGGAACCTTAACGGTTTAGCACAGCCATTCCAGAAATTGAGGCTTTGCACCAATTACGGAACATGGGTTCCAAATCATCTAAGTCCTATCCTCCTCCCCTTCCCCGTGAAACATGTAAGGCTTATGTGGCCCGAGTTAGCCCTACAGGATGGGACTTAGTGAATCCGTGGGTAGATGATATAGTTGGTTGGTCAGAATTCATGAAGGACTCCAGCCCATTCCCAAGGGAGGGGGCCAATGATAAATACCACCTGACCCCCACTCTAACAACTACATTTGTAATCTCGAGAAGGGTAGAGAGCGTATATGGAGAGAATTAGAAGAGGAACCAAGTTTTCAAACAAAAATCACCACTGCCTATTGCTGTGGCATGCAAACAAAAACTAGGTGAAACTGTTACTGAATTTTGGGAAAGGTTCACAGCATGTTGGCGTTATGATGCAGGGCTGTGTAAATTGTTTGATAGGATTAGAGATTGTTGTCAGAAATAGAGACTCAAAGTTTTGGTGGAAAAGCAGGTGATTTGTGAAGGAGAAAGCATGTGAAGCAGTGTGAGGAATGTAGAATGAGCAGAGCTGAAATTGCTGGAATAAATGAAGTGAAGATGAGTGTTCAATGCTATGGAATGGAGTGATGTGGTAAATCGCTTGGAAAGCCCTGTGTATGTGGTCATATGATGGCGTTTATAGGATGGTTCTTATGATATAAAGTATGTTATATATGTGTGAGGTGTATAGAATCAGGAGTGTATAGAAAATGACCAGTGAATGTTTTCCCTGTGAAGCTGTTTGTGTTGTAATGAAAATGGTGTTAAAAGAAAAATATATTCACGTGGTATTAAATTTAACTATTTGATGATATTTCATTAATTTCTTGCCTTCACAGTAACACAGGGTTGATGCCAAAAAAAAAATGAAATGTATCAGGAAATGCGATTAATTGTCTGATTATATTACAGGAGTAATAAGAGAAGAAATTTGGCCAAGAAGATAAAATAAATATAAAAAGTGATCACTATTTAATTGATAAATATTACTTTAGGCATTTACAATCAAGCTAATGGTTTACTGGATTATAAACAATGCGCATTGGAGATAATTATTTTTCAAATTTTTGAGAAAGCTGTGTACACTTTTATTTTTATATCTTTGGTGAGAATGTGGGCCCTGTGTGTTGTACGTTAAGTATTTGTAAATGTCGGTATTGTTACATGTTATGTTTCTTGTATGTCTCTTGATGTTATGTAACACTGTCAGTAACACATGTGATAATAGATGTTTCATGGTGACTGACCAGAACTGGGGAAAGACAAGAAGCCAGACTCAAAGGGGCGGTGACTGGTGACATAGAGGTTTGGGAGGAGTAAGGCGGGGTTTACAGGGAGCATGACAGCCTCTTCTTCTTCTTCTGATCTGGTGTAATTTTGTTTTTCAGGGGATGTATGTGTATGTGTATATATGTATATATGCGTATATATATGTCTACTGTTTGAAATTGAGTATGTTCATAGCACCTGTATACACAATGCCCCGAGGGTGACCATTTAACCTTCCCTTCCTTTCGCATCATACCTGAATGCCCTGTAAACCTCCTGAGAAGAGACCTCATATGTAAACTCAAATTACATATCACTGCATCCCAGTCCAGGTTACATGTCACGTCTGACCTCACACCCATAGTCACACCTGCAGGGTACTGTCCTGCTGGACATTATCCTGTTGTGTCCCCGGCCCAGGTCCCAACTGAGGTAGACCCCATTGTCTGGTCCCATGGAGACCATGATGTAGGACATATTGACTGTACACCATACAAGGCAAGACTCAAACCAGACATTCTCCCGGTCTACCATAAACAGAACCCCTTGTCATAGGAAACAAATCAAAGGTATCCGCCCTATAATCAAACATTTCCTACACACTTGAGTTTTAGAACATACTGTCTCTCCCTACTGCACTCCAATTAATCCGGTCCCCAAACCTGATGGTACTGTCTGTTTTGTACCAGACCTGAGAGCCATCAACAGACTAATTGTGCCTATTGCCCCTATAGTTCCTGATGTCACCCAACTGTTGTCATCAATCCCAGCACAGGCAACTAATTTTTCTGTCCTTGATCTGAAGAATGCTTTCTTCTCGATCCCAGTGGACAAAGAGACCAGACTCCTTTTTGCTTTTTCCTTTGAGGGACTACAGTTAACCTGGTGTAGAATGCGCCAGGGGTATGCTGATTCACCAGTTGTGTTCAGCATTGTCCTCCAAGCCTTTTTACAATCATGGCACACCCCCCAGGGTTCTGTTCTCCTCCAATATGTTGATGATTTGTTAATGTGTAGTTTCTCTGAGGAGGCCTGCCTTGAGGATGGTGTTGTGAACAGGTTGAATATCTGGATTTTGTTCTGCCAAAAGGGAAAAGGGAGTTGAGCAAGTCTAGAGTTCAGTCTGTAGCGGGCCTGGTCACCCCGCACGCCCAGAAGGAAATGCAATCTTTCTTGGGTATGATAAACTACTGCAGACAGTGGATTCCCGACTGCTCATAGAGATGCTACCCTATCAGGCAAACCAGGTCTAATCAAATGGTCCTCATAAATGTACAAATCTTTTAATAACGAGTCCAGGGCTAGGTCTCCCAGATTACAATTTGCCTTTCCACATGTATGCACGAGACAATTGTAAAACCATGGCGGGTGTGCTGACACAGTTTCATGAAGGTAAACTACGTCCTTGTGCCCTTTTTCTCAAAGGTGATGCCCGTCTCCGTACAGGGGATGCCGGCATGTCTGCGAGCTCTTGCTGCCTGTGCTATGATTGTTGAACAAGCTACCATCCTCACTTTAGGACATGACACTACCTTGTACACTTCTCATGATGTTATCTCTCTCCTTAAAGGCCTACATACACAACACATGTAAACACAACGGCTCTCTGGATATGAGGCAATTCTCCTCAGTAATCCATCCTTGAAAATGGTGTATGCCTCCCCTACATCTGGCCCTGCGCACTAGTTGGCCTGAAAATTCATGATGATGTGATGCCGGACATACATGACTGCTTGCAAGTCATCCACACTGACGCCTCACCCAGACCCGACCTCTCTTCAGTGCCCATACCTGATGCTCCAGAAGTCTTTGTAGATGGGTCATGCACCCGCCCCAATGACAATGTTTACCATGCCAGTTATGCTAAGAAACCTGTCACCATTTACATGCACTTACCCTACCATCACAAATAGTCTTCATTCAATGCAGGACACACACACACGTGGGACTGATCACATTTCAAAGGGCAATGCTCTAGAAGACCACACCCCCAAACTGGCTGCTACACAACAACCTACCTGTCTCACTGATGTTACCAGTTCTTACACCTCCTTCACTCGTAGACACACAACTTCTTCTCTCTCTTCAGTCCTCTGTTCCCAAACAAGAGGAATATGATTGGTGTTATCCAGTATTGCAGAAAAATCCTGTAACAGGATTGATCTGCAAAGAGGGGACACCATGCATACCCCAACACAGTGCCACAGTTTTATTGCTCATTTCCACGGAGTAGGCCACAGGGAGCACCTTTGAGAAGTGGAAACAAGTCCTTCCCATCATACTCTCAGAAATTAGAATGACCCCCCATAAGACTTTAAAACTCTCCCCTTTTTGAGATTCTCATGGGTAGGCCTTTCCCGACTCCATGGGCCCAACAACCACTTATAACAGAAGAAGGGGACCTCGACCAGATAAGGGAACAATATGTTACAGACCTCATCCAAACCCTTGATAAAGTAGAACAAAAAGTTGTCTGTAATTCTCCTTCTCTCCCACAGGAACCAACACACCAGTTCCAGGAAGGCGACACTGTCCTGGTTAAAACTCTGTCGAAAGGAAAGAAGCCCGGAGACTTCACCTTTGGACCCCCAACCACAGTTGTTGCCGTGACGAGGACGGCGGTTCTCACGGAAGACAGCCCTTCTTGGATCCACGCCTCTCGGATCAAACTCGTTCAACATCACCCAAAGGAGGTAATAACGGGGGCAGACAGCCCTGACCTTGAAAGCCTACAGAAAGATCTACCCGCTGATGCCCTGGCCTTGTTCTGGCAGATGGTTGAAGAAACTAAGTCTCATGATGTTTGCATTAATTACTTTATTGACTTTGATTCACCCCACGGTGACTCTACAGAATGAATTAGAGAGACACCCAAACGATAAGTTCCTGAAACACCATATAATGTTAGCACAAAACCTCACTGCGAAGGATTGTTGGATATGCACCCATGCCCCTGTGTCTGCCCAAAGCATGCCCTACTTTGCTATCCCTGTGCCCTCATATGTATTATTTCAGGGAGACTGTTTTGACATGCTTGCTGACAACGAGACACCATATGCAAAGAACTGAAACACCTCAGTGGGTATTCCTATAGTAGGATGGGTGGGGCAGCCATGGTGGCAGGGAAACTTAAGCAGCCCAGGCCCAGGACCACACCAAATGTTGGTCTTCAAAGGGGGTTCCTGGGTAACTCGAGTGGTCACACATATACTAGACCTAGGAGTGATCCCCACAGAAGGAATAAAAGTTAGTTTTGACGGGACATCCGCAAGTGCTGATCTTCTTAAACCCAGCCAGATAGAAAGGTACTTACATGACCCAAGGTGGCCAAATAACACCCTCATTACTCAGGCTACTCAAGACGTAGACTGCTATAATATAACAGGACACCAACCATGCAATAACACGTCAGAATACCAACTTACTGATCCAATATGTAATAACCCAGATGTGGGCTACTGTGGTAGATTAGGGCAGATACCTTCCTGGTGTTACTTAACAAATGCCTCTAGACTCATTGACATAGTTAATAAACTTATCAATCAACATTCCTCTTTCTGGGAGCTCCCACGAGACATCTATTGGGTATGTGGTAGGGAAGCCTACAAGTGGTTGCCGGTAGGGGTCAAAGGCACATGCACCCTAGCTAGACTTACCCCCTCCACCTTTGTCATATCCAACGACGACATTGACATGAGAGCAGCTCCTAAACATATGTTATACCGAAGAGCAGCAGATAACAAAGAAAGGGAAAACGGTAGGCCACATGTTGTACAAATGGGAATAACCAACAAGCTTTTTAGCACCATTTTTATATATCCAATGGTGATGCAAATATGGGATAAGTTAGTCGAAGCCACTAACTACCTCGACGACCAAATATATGACATTTTAGAAATTACTAATACCTCTGTGTCCGTGCAAAATCAACTGATGATAGTGACTAACCAACACGCAATAGTCTTGGACTATCTCACAGCAGCTCAAGGAGGGATGTGTCAAATCATAGGTCCTACTTGTTGCCATTACATAGACACTTCAGGAACAATTCAGATGCACCACCAGCTTGAGAACATACAAAAATTGAGGGACAAATATGCCAAAGACAATGAAATCAACAGGGATAAGTGGTGGGGGGATACCTTTTCAATATTGAATCCCGCTACCTGGCTCAAGGGCGTAGGAGGATGGATAGGGGGCGTTCTGCAGCTCATAATACACATTACTGTCATTGCCCTTATAGTATATGTATCAATAAAACTTATTTTCTTATGTATGAAACGCTGCAAGCCAAGACCTGCTGCAGATACTAAAATCCTCCTCTCCACCTCATCAGACACCCAAGTCCCTCTACTTCACCGTCACTCAGCAGAAGGCTATACTGCCTACATAAAGACTTTTCAAAAGAAAATAGAAAACAAGAAAAACCAAGTTGTCTAAAGTGACAACTGGTTTTAAGAGGGGATTGAAGGGTACAAGAGTCTTGATAGAATAATACAGATCTGTAATGTTGTATGATGTGTATCTTAATTCTGTAATCTTGTATGATATATCTTGATTCTGCCGTTTGTAACCTCAAGGCTCGTATCGTACTTCTCGTTTTCTCAACTGCTGATTCCTAACTGTTGTGCACGTACATCCTGTTCTTGTGTTCTGCTGACTTGTAACTATTAAGCAACATGGTATATATATATATGAACGTTGGCAAATAGTAAAACAGAGCGTACTTAGACGGCATCTTGTGTGCATGTATTTTTTCCACACCTGATAAGACGCTCTCCTGGCCAGTACAAGCCTTAAGCCAAATTGGACCTAGTACCAGGGGTACAGAAAAGACAGAGAACCAGTACCAGGGGTACTGAGTAGATTATACAGTTATACTTTTCAGCCCTAGAGGGGCAGGTGAGGAAAAGGGCAGGGGCTCCAGCCCCCTTTCACTCCTATGTGTGCACGTCCCTGCTGCAGACCCTCATTAAATATTCCCTTTTCTCTGACCCCCCTCCTCCTAACAGTGGAGCATATCCTGCTTCCATAATCCCCTGGACCCTGAGCATACCCTTACTTACAGTATGCAGGCCGCAGGGACGGGTCCTCCAGGCGCCGGTGCGATGATGTGACGTCATCGCGCCGGCCTTTAGTGGATCTCGTCCCTGCAGCTCACACGCTGTGTACTCACAGCGTGTGTGTAAGGTTAGTGCAGTGTTTCCCAACCTTTTTCGGGTCGGGGCACACCTCGGAAATTTTTTTTTCGCGGGGCACCACTACCGAGGTTGACGAGCAAAAAAAAAAAGAGGGAAGAAACTCACTGCACTATATCTATTCATCTGTCTCACTGTCACTCAGTACTTATTGCACTTGTCTCCTTGGAGGACCGGACTATAGTTAAAAAAAAAATATATATATATATATGAACAAATTCCTATGCACACTGCATATATCTTATCTTGCATATATCTTATTTTCCCCCACATTAGGTTGGCAGTATAGTCCCCACACATTAGGTTGGCAGTATAGTCCCCCCACATTAGGTTGGTAGTATAGTCCCCCCACATTAGGCCCCGCATAGTCCCCCCACATTAGGCCCCGCATAGTCCCCCCACATGAGGCCCCCGCATAGTCCCCCCACATTAGGCCCCGCATAGTCCCCCACATTAGGCCCCGCATAGTCCCCCACATTAGGCCCCGCATAGTCCCCCCACTTTAGGCCCCGCATACTCCCCCCACATTAGGCCCCGCATAGTCCCCCCACATTAGGCCCCGTATAGTCCCCCCACATTAGGCCTAGTATAGTCCCCCCACATTAGGCCCAGTATAGTCCCCCCCACCACATTAGGCCCAGTATAGTCCCCCCCACATTAGGCCCAGTATAGTCCCCCCCCACATTAGGCCCAGTATAGTCCCCCCCACATTAGGCCCAGTATAGTCCCCCCACATTAGGCCCAGTATAGTCCCCCCACATTAGGCCCAGTATAGTCCCCCCACATTAGGCCCAGTATAATCCCCCCACATTAGGCCCAGTATAGTCCCCCCACATTAGGCCCAGTATAGTCCCCCCCACATTAGGCCCAGTATAGTCTCCCTCACATTAAGCCCAGTATAGTCCCCCCACATTAGGCCCAGTATAGTCCCCCCACATTAGGTGCAGTTCCCCCACAAACATACAGCCTTCAGCCATACAGTGTATTACTGAAGGCTGTATGCCTGTGTACTGCCCCACTTCGGTGTTCCAAGCACCACTCCTCCGGTCCGGCTATACAAGTAGGTCCCGGGACCGGAGGAGCGGTGCTCGGAACACCAAAGGTGACGCGCCGCTGGTAACACTTACCAAGTTGACAGCGCGCGTCCTCCTCGCTGCTCCGGTCCTCTGCGATTGTTGCTATGGGCGCACGCATGGGATGTCAGTGACGTCCCTGCGTGCGCTACCTCCCGGCGGTCCCCGCGGCACAGTGGTTGAAAAACACTGGGTTAGTGAATGGTGGAGCCGGAGCTTACAGCTTCGGCTCCAACATGCTAGGGAGCGGGGGGGCAGCAATCTCGGGGGGGGGGGGCAATTGCCCCGTTGCCCCCCCCCCCCCCCCCAGGATCAGCCACTGGCTGGAAGTTGTAGCTTTGCAATAGCTGGACAGACGTCTGTTGAAAGGGGGGAAAAGCACCAGAAATAAAGCAATGGGGGCTTTGAAAAACACCATTTATATGTTGTTTTTAATCACAGCCTAAGCCTAGGAACAAACACAATTCTTATTTGATGTTTTTTTCATTTTTTTGCAAAAAAAAACAAACATCAAAATCTCCCCCCTCATTTCTTTTCTCAGCTATCTTTGTGTTATTTTTGCTAAAAGCACTGGGGGGGGGGGGGGGGTGTCTTAGAGATTTATCAAAACCAGGGAAGAGGGAAAGTGGACCAGTTGCCCATAGCAACCAATCAGGTAGTTTCTTTCATTTTTAAAAAAGGCCTCTGAAAAGTGAAAGAAGCGATCTGATTGGTTGCTATGGGCAACTGGTCCACTTGACCTCTGTACAGGTTTTCATACATCTGTCCCAATGTGTAGTATTATTATTATTATTATCATCATCATCATCATCATCATCATTATTATTATTATTATTATTATTATTATAGGGAGTGTTTTTTCTTTGGTGTTTTTTTTCCCTCTGGCTTTTCTCATTACAAGTCATGTGATTCTTTCATCATTTCACTGAAGGATTTCTATAAAAAAAAAAAAAAAATAGTGAGAAAATACCCCCCCCCCCCAAAAAAAAAAAAAAAACATGCTCTCGGCATCCCACAGATTTGATAGCCTAAAAACACCATAAAAGAATGAAGAAACCCCCATTAGTGTCTGGTGTTTCATATTACCCTATTGATTCCAACCTAACATGTGCCCGCAGCGAGCATGGTGTTTTTTATGACAAACACGCCAAGTGTAATCCCAGCTGAAATGAATGTTTTCACAATAGGTGTGAACAGGCTGCAGGCTGTGCTAGATATATTTGCATAGTTGCGGCATACAGCACGTGCAGCATTTATGTGGCGGCTTTCCGCTGGCATATATGGCTTTCTGTGCTGGTGAATGCAGCGGGCACTTACTGGTGTTTTTTTCCTAGCTGCATAGTTTTGCACCACAACCACTCCGGCTGGGACCAGGCTGACCGATCTAATGACCAAGATGCCGCAGTGAACGGCTTTCTTTCTGTGAAAGTTCTGGCGAACTACAATGCTCAGAAGAGGAAGAGCGCCATTGAGCTTTTGGAAAGAGAATTAGTTTGGAATGGTCAGGGCCATGTGCGTTTACAAAGCCCCCCGTGGTGCCAGAACAGTGGACCCCCCCACATGTGACCCCATTTTGGAAACTACACCCCTCACAGAATTTAAAAAGGGGTGCAGTGAGTATTTACACCCCACAGCTCTTTGGAACATTGGGCTGTGCAAATGAAAAATTTAATTTTTCATTTTTACGGACCACTGTTCCAAAAATCTGTCAGACACCTGTGGGGTGTAAATTCTCAATGTACCCCTTATTACATTACATGAGGGGTGAAGTTTCCAAAATGGGGTCACATGTGTCGGGGGTCCATTGTTCTGGCACTATGGGGGCTTTGTAAACACATGTGGCCTTCAATTCCGAACAAATTTTCTCTACAAAATCCCAATGGCGCTCCTTCTCTTCTGAGCATTGTAGTTCACCCGCAGAGCACTTTAAATTCACATATGGGGTATGTTCTTACTCAGAAGAGATGGGGTTACAAATTTGGGGGGGCTTTTTTCCTATTTTCCCTTGTGAAAATGAAAATTTTAGGGTAACACCAGCATTTTAGTGAAAAAATATATATTTTTTTCATTTCCCATCCAACTTTAAAGAAAATTCGTCAAACACCTGTGGGGTGTTCAGGCTCATTATACCCCTTGTCACGTTCGGTGAGGGGTGTAGTTTCCAAAATAGGGTCACATGTGGGTATTTATTTTTTTGCGTTTGTCAGAACCGCTGTACAATCAGCCACCCCTGTGCAAATCACCAATTTAGGCCTCAACGCTCTCATTCCTGAGCCTTGTTGTGAGCCCGCAGAGCATTTTTTGCTCACATCTGGGGTATTTACGTACTCAGGAGAAATTGCATTACAAATTTTGGGGGTCTTTTTTTCCTTTTACTGCTTGTGGAAATGAAAAGTATGGGGCAACACCAGCATGTTAGTGTAAATTTATTTTTTATTTTTTTACACTAACAGGCTGGTGTAGCCCCCAACTTTTCCTTTTCACAAGCGGTAAAAGGAAAGAAAGACCCCCAAAATTTGTAGTGCAATTTCTCCCGAATACGGAGATACCCCATATGTGGCCCTAAACTGTTTCCTTGAAATACGACAGGGCTCCGAAGTGAGAGAGCGCCATGCGAATTTGAGGACTAAATTAGGGATTGCACAGGGGTGGACATAGGGGTATTCTACGCCAGTGATTCCCAAACAGGGTGCCTCCAGCTGTTGCTAAACTCTCAGCATGCCTGGACAGTTAGTGGCTGTCCAGAAATGCTGGGAGTTGTTGTTTTGCAACAGCTGGAGGCTCCGTTTTGGAAACCCTGCCGTACAAGACGTTTTTAATTTTTTAATGGGGGGGGGGGACAGTGTAAGGGGGTGTACATGTAGTGTTTTACCCTTTATTATGTGTTAGTGTAGTGTAGTGTTTTTAGGGTACATTCACACTGGCGTGCTACGGTGAATTTCCCGCTAGGAGTTTGCGCTGTGGCAAAAAATTTGCCGCAGCCCAAACTTGAAGCAGGAAATTTATTGTAAACCTGTCTGTGTGAATGTACCCTGTACATTCACATGGGGGGGGCAAACCTCCAGCTGTTTCAAAACTACAACTCCCAGCATGTACTGACAGACCGTGCATGCTGGTAGTTGTACTTTTGCAACAGCTGGAGGCACACTGGTTGGAAAACCCTCAGTTAGGTTCTGTTACCTAACTCAGTATTTTCCAACCAGTGTGCCTCCAGCTGTTGCAAAACTACAATTCCCAGCATGTACTAATCACCGAAGGGCATGCTGGGAGATGTAGTTCTGCAACAGCAGGAGGTACCCAACTACAATTCCAAGCATGCCGAGACAGCTGTTTGCTTTCTGGGCATGCTGGGGATTGCAGTTTTGCAACATCTGGAGAGCTACAGTTTTTTGACCACTGCACAGTGATCTCCAAACTGTGGACCTCCAGATGTTGCAAAACTACAACTCCCAGCATGCCCAGACAACAAACAGCTATGTGGGCATGCTAGGAGTTGTAGTTTTGCAAGATCTGGAGGGATATAGTTTAGAGACCACTGTATAGTGGTCTCAAACTGCAGCCCTTCAGCTGTTGCAAAACTACATATTCCAGCATGCCCAAACAGCTGTCTGGGCATGCTGGGAGTTGCAGTTTTGCAACATCTGGAGGGCTACAGTTAGAGACCACAGTCTGATGACCCCCCCTGGGCATTTGCGCGGGGTGCCTGCTGATTGATATCAGCAGTCACCCCGGCCCGGTCCCCGCCCGGCGCGCGGCGGGGACTGAAATTCCCACGGTCGTATGGATACGCCCTGGGTCCTTAAGTACCAGGACGTCAAAGCGTATCCATACGCCCTAGGTCCTTAAGTGGTTAAACACTAACCTTGAGGTTGGGGAAATTTGCCAGATTTGTAAATTATTTCTATTTAAAAATCTTAATCCTTCCAATACTTATCAGCTGCTGTATTCTAGAGAGGAAGTTATTTTCTTTTTGGATTTCTTTCCAGTCTGACCAGAGTGCTCTCTGCTGACACTCTTTTTATTAGAAAAATACAAAACTTATCAAATACAAAACACAAAGCAAGCTTAACCAGCTATAACATAAATAAGAAATACTCTAGAACCAAAAACAAAACCTCATAAACAAAACCCTGCCTAACCGGCCAGCCCAGCTTTACTAAGATACTAAAATACTAAGATATTAACCCCTTCCCGCAGAATGTCATATGTAAACGCCGGGTTGTGCAGTTCGTTCGCGCATCCCGACGTTTATAAATGACATTCAGTTAACCCGGCGATGCGCAGCATCGCACGGGTTAACTGGCAGAAGTCCCGCTGTTTCCAGCAGGGAACAACTTCTGCTTCACCCCCAGGACCATCCATTGATGGTCCTGGTCAGCGATCACTGTGATTGGTCCCTGTGGACCAATCACAGTGATCTAGGGTGAAAGTTCAGATCCCGCGGCATAGGTGGGGGAACACGCGGGGACCGGCGGCCTTACCCGAACCAGCGGCGGGACCGAGGAGCAGCGCGGGACCGGCCACGTGGACGAGCAGCGACGGGACCGGCAGGTAAGTACATGGTCCTCAGAAGCAGCAGTGAAGATCTTCACTGCTGCTTCTAGGAGTCTGAAAACTACAACTCCCAGCATGCCTAGACAGCCTTTGGCTGTCTGGGCATGCTGGGAGTTGTAGTTTTGCAACATCTGGAGGGCCCCAGTTTGGAGACCATTGTATAATGGTCTCCAATCTGTGCTCTTCCAGCTGTTGCAAAACTACAACTCCCAGCATGCACTGACTGTCCAGACATGCTGGGAGTTTTAGTTCAGCAACATCTGGCCCTTCAGATGTTGCCAAACTACAACTCCCAGCATGCCCTTCAGCTGTCTGGGCATGCTGGGAGTTGTAGTTTTGCAACAACTGGAGACACACTGGTTGGGAAACATTGTTTCTAATTCAGTGTTTCCTAACCTGTGTGCCTCCAGCTGTTGCAAAACTATAACTCCCAGCATGCACTAACAGACCATGCATGCTGGGAGTTGTAGTTTTGCAACATCTGGAGGGCCCCAGTTTGGAGACCATTGTATAATGGTCTGCAATCTGTGCTCTTCCAGCTGTTGCAAAACTACAACTCCCAGTATGCACTGACTGTCCAGGAATGCTGGGAGTTTTAGTTCAGCAACATCTGGCCCTTCAGATGTTGCCGATCTACAACTCCCAGCATGCTTTTCAGCTGTCTGGGCATGCTGGGAGTTGTAGTTTTGCAACAACTGGAGACCCACTGGTTGGGAAACATTGTCTGTTTCTAATTCAGTGTTTCCTAACCCGTGTGCCTCCAGCTGTTGCAAAACTATAACTCCCAGCATGCAGTATGCAACAGACCATGCATGCTGGGAGTTGTGGTTTTGCAACAGCTGGTGCACCCCCCCCCCCCCCCCCTGTGAATGTACAGGGTACATTCACATGGGCGAGGCTTTTACAGTGGGTTTCTCGCTGCAAGATTGAGATGCAGCAGATTTTGCGCTGGGAAACTCGCTGTAATCCCCCACCCATGTGACTGTACCCTAAAAACACTACACTACACCAACACAAAATAAAATAAAAAGTTAAAAACACTACATATACACATACCCCTACACAGCCCCCCTCCCCCAATAAGAATGTCCGGTACACGACTGTTTCCAAAGCAGAGCCTCCAGCTGTTGAAAAACAACAACTCCCAATATTGCCGGACAGCCGTTGACTGTCCACGCATGCTGGGAGTTTTGCAACAGCTGGAGGCACCCTGTTTGGGAATCACTGGCATAGAATACCCCTATGTCCACCCCTGTGCACTATGCAAATCCCTAATTTAGGCCTCAAATGCACATGGCGCTCTCACTTTGGAGCCCTGTCGTATTTCAAGGCAACAGTTTAGGGTCACATATGGGGTATCGCCGTACTCGGGAGAAATTGCGTTACAAGGTTTGGGGGGTATTTTATTCTTTAACCCTTCATGAAAAGGAAATGTTGGGGTCTACACCAGAATGTTAGTGTAAAAAATTTAAATTTTTTACACTAACATGCTGATGTTGCCCTATACTTTACATTTTCACAAGAGGTAAAAGGGAAAAAAGCCCCCCAAAATTTGTAACGCAATTTCTCCCGACTACAGAGATACCCCATATGTGAGCGCAAAGTGCTCTGGGGACGCACAACAAGGCCCAGAAGGGAGAGCGCACCATGTACATTTGAGGTGATTTGCACAGGGGTGGCTGATTGTTACAGCGGTTTTGACAAACGCAAAAAAAACAAAACCCCACATGTGACCCCATTTCGGAAACGACACCCCTCAGGGAATGTAATGAGGGGTGCAGTGAGAATTTACCCCCCACAGGTGTCTGACGGATCTTTGGAACAGTGGTCCGTGAAAATGAAAACTTGTACAGCCCACTGTTCCAAAGATCTGTCAGACACCAGTGGGGGGCAAATTCTCACTGTACCCCTTGTTACGTTCCTCAAGGGGTCTAGTTTCCAAAATGGTATGCCATGTGTTTTTTTTTGCTGTCCTGGCACCATAGGGGCTTCCTAAATGCGACATGCTCCCCGAGCAAAATTTGCTCTCAAAAAGCCAAATATGACTCCTTCTCTTCTGAGCATTGTAGTTCGCCCATAGTGCACTTCAGGTCAACTTATGGGGTACCTCCATACTCAGAAGAGATGGGGTTACAAATTTTAGTGGGTATTTTCACATATTAACCCTTGCAAAAATGTGAAATTTGGGGGGAAACACACATTTTAGTGGAAAAAAGATATATTTTTTTTTTACATATGCAAAAGTCGTGAAACACCTGTGGGGTATTAAGGCTCACTTTATTCCTTATTACGTTCCTCAAGGGGTCTAATTTCCAAAATGGTATGCCATGTGTTTTTTTTTTGCTGTTCTGGCACCATAGGGGCTTCCTAAATGCGACATGCCCCCCGAGTAAAATTTGCTCTCAAAAAGCCAAATATGACTCCTTCTCTTCTGAGCATTGTAGTTCGCCCGTAGTGTACTTCAGGTCAACTTATGGGGTACCTCCATACTCAGAAGAGAAGGAGTTACAAATATTGGGGGGTATTTCCTGCTATTAACCCTTGGAAAAATGTGAAATTTGGGGGGAAATACACATTTTAGTGAAAAAAAATAAAAAAAAATTTACATATGCAAAAGTCGTGAGACACCTGTGGGGTATTAAGGCTCACTTTATTCCTTGTTATGTTCCTCAAGGGGTCTAGTTTCCAAAATGGTATGCCATGTGAGGGTTTTTTGCTGTTCTGGCACCATAGGGGCTTCCTAAATGCAACATGCCCCCCAAAAACCATTTCAGAAAAACATACTCTCCAAAATCCCCTTGTCGCTCTTTCCCTTCTGAGCCCTCTACTGCGCACGCCGAACACTTTACATACACATATGAGGTATGTGCTTACTTAAGAGAAATCGGGCTACAAATATAAGTATACATTTTCTCCTTTTACCCCTTGTAAAAATTCAAAAATTGGGTCTACAAGAACATGCGAGTGTAAAAAATGAAGATTGTGAATTTTCTCCTTCACTTTGCTTCTATTCCTGTGAAACACCTAAAGGGTTAAAATGATGACTGAATGTCATTTTGAATACTTTGGGGGGTGCAGTTTTTATAATGGGGTCTTTGTGGGGTATTTCTAATATGAAGACCCTTCAAATCCACTTCAAACCTGAACTGGTCCCTGAAAAATAGTGAGTTTGAAAATTGCTGCTGAACTTTGAAGTCCTCTGGTGTCTTCCAAAAGTAGAAACTCGTCACTTCTATGATGCAAACATAAAGTAGACATATTGTATATGTGAATAGAATTTTTTTTTATTTGTAATATACATTTTCCTTACAAGCAGAGAGCTTCAAAGTTAGAAAAATGCTAAATTTTCAAATTTTTCATCAAATTTTAGGATTTTTCACCAGGAAAGGATGCAAGTTAACACAAAAATTTACCACCATGTTAAAGTAGAATATGTCACGAAAACACAATCTCGGAATCAGAATGATAACTAAAAGCATTCCAGAGTTATTAATGTTTAAAGTGACAGTGGTCAGATGTGCAAAAAACGATCTGGTCCTTAAGGCCAAAATGGGCTTGGTCCTGAAGGGGTTAAAATATGCCCAAAATATCTAATCAAACACTCACACGCTTACCGAAAATGAACATAAGAAAAATAAATAAATAAATAAAATAGCACAACTTGACTTGTCAAAATATAAACATAAAAGTTATCATTACCCGACTATAACTCAAAACCATCCATACTTGGGAACACGCAACAAGAAAACTAAATAGAAAAGTAGCAAGCACACCTAAAAAAAATTAAAAAATAAAATAAAAAATAATTATTGTATGTTTTTTTACATTTTATTTTTTTATATATTTTTTTATTAATTTTTTTACATTTTTTAGATTTTTTTTAATCTATATATATATATATATATTTATTTTTTTTTTCTTCTCATATATTAAAAAAATAACTAAATAAATAAATAAATAAAAATTAAAATTTTTTTTTTATATTGTAATAATAATAAAAATAATCAAAATAATCATATCACACATACATTCACTTACAAAACGTCCAAATTAACTGTATCCTCTATCCGGGACTAATGAAAATACCAAGGAAAACATAAAACAGACCAAATAACTGAAATAAACAAAATAAACCACATATCAACACAACAACTGGTCCGGCTACCATAACGCTATAACATGAAACAATATGAAACAATATAGATATAACACAATATAGGTACAAAATTACTAAATTTACTATATAAATAAAATATAATATAAACAAAATATATGCACTACAGAAAACACCAACAAAATCAATAGAAAACCCTAGGAAAAACCCTACACTAAAACTGTACCCTCACCCACACCACCCCTCCTGTACATGGGTCAGAGTCCATACCGTTCTTACAGTTCACAAAGTCCAGTCCTTAACTGACCCATGTCAGGTCCCCCAAAGATGAACACCACCACCCACAAGCACACCCTCCCCACCTAGCACTCCTCCCAACCAACTTATACACAAACTTATACACACTGAACCACAACCCACTTTAGGCCCAAGTTTGGTCGCCTGTAAGCCCTTCATACCATATCAGCTTAAAAACAAAACAAAAAGCTAGCGTGCACATGCATTAGCCCTCCACCAGGAAGAAGGATGGCAGACTTGATACATTCAAAATAATTTTACACTCTTTCCCTAACTCCCCCTACAATTCTCCCTAATCCTATCCCTCCATTCAAACTAACCCTGTTCTCATCCTATTTCTATCCCTATAACACTGTCCCTAACCAAAATAAAGGTACTCTACCTAAAAGGTCTAGTACCTAGGGCACATCAAAAGAAAACCCTCTCCATAGGAGAGAAGCCCTACTGTTACCAAGACTGCCATACTCCAAAGACCTGATCTTCCCGAGGTCACCGGTGATGTTCCTACAGACCTCCACCTCGGAGAGGATTTTCTGTTGGGTCGACACTAAACACCGTGCATTCCACGTGTAGTACCTAATTACTAAACTAACTAAGAATAAAGTGCCCCGATCTCGGCCACCCAGGTTCCTGAATGCCCCATAAGCCCACTCCGGATAGGTAAGGCCGGCAAGTTGACTCCGGCCGATGGAAGCGCCCACCCGGTTGTAAACCCCTATATTAAAGGGACAATCAAGCAGGAAGTGGTCCATGCTTTCCAGCGTGTCCCCGCACTCTTCTCGGGGACATCCCCAGTCATCAGAGTTCCTACACTTCAGGTTGTCTCTTACATATAGCTTCCCCTGAAAGCAGCGCCAGGCCAAGTCCCAAAACTTCTGGGGGATCCTTTTCATGTTCAAAAGATACAACCCCACCCTCAGATCCCGACCTGGGCAGTCCCTGAGCGCCAGAGGCTTCTGGAAGTGGGTCAACAGAACCCGTTTGTAAAGGAACTGCCTTGACTGGGTCCTGATCTCCCACACTCCCAGACCCCACCGACGTATCGCCTTCAGAGTCGGGGTAGCGTAAGCCGGAAGATATCCATGGGGCGTACGGAGGTCCTTCACTCGCCCTCCTCTCTCCCATTCCTGGAAGAAAGGCCGAAACCATTCCCTGCAGGAGAGTACCCACGGAGAAGCCCTCTCTGACCAGAGGTTTGCGATGTTGGCTTTTAAGAAGGTGTTCGTAAAGAACACCACAGGGTTTACCATAGATAAACCCCCTAGTCTCCTCGTGCGGTACGTAACCTCCCTCTTGACTAGGTTCATCCTGTTCCCCCATAACAGTTGGAAAAACAGGCTGTAGATCCTAGTGTAGCAAGCCTCTGGCAAGATACATACGCTGCCCAGATAGATAAACAAGGGGAGCAGGTACGATTTGATCAGGTGTACCCTTTCCCTGAGGGTCATAGACCAACCCTTCCACTGGTCCACCTTCTGAGCGGCATCCTGGAGCTTACCATCCCAGTTTTTGGTGGGATAATCATCCTGGCCGAATGTGATGCCTAAGACTTTTGCTGATTCTTGGGGCCCTGAGAGGGTGTCCGGGAGATCAAACGTGGGATCCCCCCCTCCCAGCCAGAGACTCTCACACTTATCCCGGTTGATCTTAGACCCGGATGCCTCCGAGTAGCTGTCCACCTCCGACATCACCACATCGACCTCCTCTCTCGAGGAGACGAAAATAGTGACATCGTCAGCGTATGCCACCACTCTCTGGGTGACAGCCGGCTCCGCCAGACTCATCCCGACTCCCCGCAACGGCCCACAATCTACCCTCCGGACCAAGGGATCGATTGCGAACACGTATAAAAGCGGGCTCAAAGGACAACCCTGACGGACTCCGGATCCCACCTCAAAAGAGCGGCCAGACCACCCGTTCACCAGCGGGAAACTCTCTGCCCCTGCATACAAGATCTTAAGCCAATTAACAAAAGTAGTTGGTAAGCCATATCTCAGGAGGACGGACCATAGGTACTCGCGGTTCACCCGATCAAATGCTTTGGCCTGATCCAAGGACAGCAAGTACCCCTTCCAAAGACCTGCACTACTCCGCTCCACTGCCTCCCTGACACTAAGGACAGCACTTAAGGTGCTTCGGCCTGGAACAGAGCAGTGCTGGGCCCCCGAAAGGAGCTGGGGTGCAAACTTCACCAGCTGATTAAACACTATCTTAGCCAGAAGCTTCCTGCCCGTATTGAGAAGAGCTATGGGCCTCCAATTCTCAATACGGCTAGGATCTTTACCCTTTGACAGAAGAATCAGGGCTGACCTCCTCATTGACTTTGGCAGAGTGCCCGAGGAGAAACACTCATTGAATACCTCAGTCAAGAGGGGAGCTAAAGACTCCTTAAAGGTCCTGTACCACTCGGATGTTAAGCCATCCGGACCTGGCGACTTCTTAGGGGCAAGCCCCTCGATCGCCAGTCTCACTTCCTCTTCCCTGATTTCTTCTGCCAAAACATCAAGAGAAGGGTCTACCCCTGGCTCAGGAATGGTTTCAGCCAGGAAAGCCGACATCCTGTCTCGATCTAGATCCTTCCTCCCCAAGAGGTGTGAGTAGAAGGATCTGACGACCTCCAAGATCCCTGATCTGGACCGATTCAGAGATCCTGTACTATCAATCAGTCCTGAAATGACTTTACTACTCACTGACATCTTACAGTTTCTGTAAGGGTCGGGCGAGCGGTACTTCCCGAAATCCCTCTCAAAAACCAAAGATGCATGCCTATCGTACTGACACCTCATCAGCAAGGATTTCACTCTGGAGATATCCTCTCGGCTACCTCCAGTCGAGACAAGAAGCTCGAGTTTCCTCCTCAGACCCTGATACAGGCGATACCTGTTCAGGGACCTGAGGCTCGAGAGCTGGCGGAAGAACCCCGCAACCCTCTTTTTGAATATCTCCCACCACTCTTACTTACTACTACATAGGTCCAGTAAAGGTACCTGACTCTGAAGAAAATCCTCAAAGGACTGTCTTACCTCCACTTCCTCCAGGAGGGACGAATTCAGCTTCCAATAACCTTTTCCCATCCGGGGAGTCTCTGAAACATTCAGGGAAAACAAAATCATACAGTGATCGGAGAATTCCACCTCAACCACGGACACTGCGGAAGAGACGGCTTCCTCCTTCAAATAAAACCTATCTATCCTAGACCTGCGACTACCTTGATGATAGGTGAAACCTGCGTGGCCCGAGGGGCTCCGGATGTGGGCGTCCTCTAAGCGAGCTTCTCTAGTTATGCTAATCAGTGCCACACTATCACAAGTCAGCGGACCATTGGAGCCTCTCCGATCTTGGGACCTCGTGACATTATTGAAGTCCCCTCCAAAGATCACTTGCCGACTCGTAAAAAGAAAGGGCTTAATCCTCATAAAGAGATCTTTACGGCCCCGCTTAGTTTGCGGGGCGTAGATGTTAATGAGCCGAAGCTCTTGTCCCTTCATGAAGACATCTAAGATCAGGCACCTCCCCATTTCTAATTCAATAACCCGTCGGCATTCAACAGGAGCGGTAAAAAGGACCCCACCCCACTATACGGCTCAGCCGCAAGAGACCAGTGGGAGGGACCACGCCTCCACTCTCTTCTGGCTCTTACCAGAGAGGCTAGATCTGGCAACCTGGTCTCCTGTAAAAAGAAAATGTCAGCTTCAACGCGGCCGAGAAAATCAAAGGCTGCGAATCTAGCCGTATCTGACTTTATGCTGGCACAGTTAATAGATGCCAGCGTCAATGGGGTGAGTGCCGCCATACAGGGTGATTAAATTAGACGGCCACACCCTTTACTTTTTCTTTCCCTTCTTTTTAGCCCCCTCATCCCCCGAAGAAGATGAGAGGGCAGGACCACTCTTAGTTCTTTTTTTTGATTCAGTTTTGTCCATTTGATCCCCATCTATGTCCGGCCCCGGTCTAGCCCTGCCCTCCAAGGAAGGAGCCTCAATAGGACAGGGCCCAGTTCCCCCTGGAGGCTCCTTCTTCCTAGGCACCTGGCCCTCACCTTCCCCCTTCAAGGAGGGGGAGGAGATGGTATCGAGGACGAGGTACCGGTTTGACAGGTCAATCAGAGGGGGGGCAATCAGGCTTCCGTTTTGGACCTGGCCCGTAGTACAGGGAACAGAGGGCTCTGACCTCTTCTTTCTCCCTTTTCTTTTGCCCTTGTCTTTCTTTTTAGGCCTCTCTCCACTCTCCTCATCCACACTTTCATAGTGGGAGGAATCGAAAGTGTCGGCCATATTGCCCTCCTCTTTGCGCAGCCTCCTGACCTCCTCATCCAGCACGTCCTCCTCCTGGGCTTCAGCGGTTACAGGGCCAGCTTCAGGAGCAGGGGCCGGAGCTACCCCCGCCACCTGGGCACTCTCCAGCTCCCTACTCCTCCTCCGATTTTCCTCCCGCCTTAGTTTGGCGGGGCCCTTTTTCCTCCTCACTAGCCCTGTTGCGCCCCCCATCCCTGCCCGTGCCCTCCCCAGCCGAGGCAACTTCACAGCTCTCCTCAGCCGGAGCGGCCGCTGCACGGGCGAAGTCGCTAGGACAACGGCTGAAAGGGTGCCTGAGGACACCACACAGGTGGCACCGGATCTGCCTACAGGATGCGGCCAGATGACCCACCCCACCACACAAAGCGCAGACCTGCACAGTACAGGCTGCGCTAAAGTGGGTGGGGCTGCCACACCTGTGACAGACCTTAGGCTGCCCCTGGTAGAAGACCTGGATCCTATCACGTCCAAGGAAGGCGGCTGACGGAATGTGGGCAACTGTACTCCCTGAACGCTTGAGTTTGACGGAAAACGTCCAGGCCCCGGACCAGATCCCGTGCTCATCAAAGTTTTTCTTGGGCATGTCCGTCACATCCCCATACCGTCCGAGCCAGGTCATGATGTCATAACAAGAAAGCGACTCGTTACGGGTCAAAACGGTCACTTTCTTGACAGAGTTCTGACGGGAAATCGCCTTTACGGCGAAATCCCGCCAGCCGGGCTCGTTCTTCGCCACTTCGTAGTTCGACCAGAAGAGTTCAAGACCCTCCGGCTGAACGAAACTGACGTCAAACTCAGACGAACCATAGGGGTGAATCAGGGCAAAGATGTCGCTCGCCCTGAATTCCATCTGAAGGAGGAGCTCAACCACTTTTGCGCGAGGTGGGCACACATCCTCGCCCCTCCAAATCAGACGGACTACATTCCTACGGTTATTGTCCTGCCCGGATGTCGGGAGGGACCAGACCACCTCCCCATTCCTCTCTCGAAAAGCCCCCAAACCGTGCCTCTCTATCCAGAAAGACAGGTCGACCTCACCCCTTCCCTCTACCTGGATCGACCTGTCACCCCTGCGTAGAGCCTCCAGGAGGCGCTGTTGCAAGAGGCCTCCAGAGCCGGACGGAGACGGGGACCCCCCTGAACCCCCGGCAGCGACATTGGCATAGCTCCTAGGAGCAGTCACTACCGGGGGGGCAGCCGGACCAGACCCAGAACCAAACCCAGAACCACTAATAACACCATTCACACCACTCCTCTCATCATCTTTCTTCCCATTCATACCACTACTACTCCCACCATCATTCACTCCACTGACTCTCCCACATACACTCCTCTCATCCACAACACTTCCACACTCAGCATTCTCACATCCAGCACTCTTATCCTGACTAACATTTTCTGGGCTGGCTGGGACTTGTAGTGTTGCAGGTTTTATTACACTCTTTTTTTCTGGCTTAGCTGCCGGGGTCGATGCTGATAGTTCCTGCTCCATAGCTGAAGTCACTTCCGGAGTCTGGGGCTGCCCCTCCGGGCGCACCCCAGCTCCTCCCACAGTGCCAGCACCTACTTTTCCCAACCACACGGGTTCTGTGGATGATGCCGGCGCCCGGACACTCCCCCCCCCCCCTCACAGAGGAGTGCCCCGCAGCGCCCACAGAATACACAGTACTCGGAGGACCGCCCCCCGAGCACACAGACCTACCACTCTCCTCCACCGGCACCCGGACAATCCCCCCCCTCACAGGGGAGTGCCCCGCAGTGCCGGTAATGCCCATAGCACTCGGGGAACCGCCCCCCGAGCACACGGCAGCATAGCTTGCCTCGCCACTGCCCACCATCAGCCCATCCTGCCCCTCCCTACCGGCAAGATGGGTGGGCTTCACATCTATTGCGCCCTCTGCCTTTTCTGACGCCATGCTGTACCCCCCATGCTGGCTCCGTTCCACCACAGAAACGGGGTCTGGCAGTCTGGGGGGCCCAGCAGCCTGAACCAGCTTTGAAGCTGGCCCAGACTGCTGGAAGGGAACAAACACATATTGTACTGTTTCCTGAATCTTTTGTTTCTTAGCTTTTCGCTTCACCACCACATCCTCACACTGATCTTCTCCAAAGGTAAAATTCTGGAGGTGGGCTGGGGACTCCTGCATTATGATCGCCCTCAACAATCCCCCAGCCTCACTTTCCACATCCTCCTCACTATCGCTTGATGGTAGTGCCACCTGTGCTGGCTCAATGTAGCTGTCCTGTGTTTTGGTGTCATAGGGAGTAGCCACAGGAACAGCATCCATCTCCACAACTTGTGCACTTTCTTCCACCTTCTCCTCCTCCTTTACAGCTTCACCACCATCCTCGCTATCTTCACCGCCACTACTCTCCCCAACATCAACCTCCACCTTACCTGGGGATTTCGTGGCGGCAAACCGGCTGTCGTTCTCAAGCTTTTCCTTAAAGAGACCGCTCCCCTCCAAGATCTCTGCTCTCCTCTCCTCCAGCTGCACAATCTCAGCTTTCAGTGCTGCGATCTTTTTCCTTAACTCTGGCCTGTTCTTTTTTGGTGCAGTGTTCACCAGATTCTGAGCGCCTCGCAGATCTTCTCTGGCCAACTTCAGATCCTTGCCGCACCGATCATACTCAGCAAACCTCGCGGCCAGGCGGGAGCAGTAGTTGGCACTGGACTCCTTGGGCCCTTGCTCTACCCACAACTCCACACTTCTCCTCCTCGCCTTTTGTCCACCAGATCTCTGGCTGGTACCTGTTGCCGGGGGAGCAGAGCCTGCATTGCTGCAGACTCTGCCAGATCTTCTACCCCGGGCCGGAATGGCTGTTGCTGTTTGCTCTCCACCCCCCGCCAGCCTTGAAGAACGGGAGGTGGAGGCCAGGGACGCCATGCAGGGAGGCTCTCCCGAGGAGGCTGCCACACTCCTGGGGAGGCTGATGAAACACCTGCTCTGGTCTGCTGGAAGTCTCTGGAGCACACAAAGAGACACACCCGAATGAGCTGCACACCAAACTGCTCAGGACTACAGGAAGTGCTATCTGCTGACACCTCTGTCCATGTCAGGAACTGTCCGGAGTAGGAGAAGTTTACTATGGAGATTTGCTCCTACTCACAGAGAGCACTGTAGTCAGACCAAAAAGAACTATACAACTTCCTCTGTAGCATACGGCAGCTGATAAGTACTGTAAGGATTAAGATTTTTAAGAAGTAATTTACAAATCTGTTTAACTTTCTGGCACCAATTGATTTAAAAAAATAAAATAATGTTTTCCCCCGGAGTACCCCTTTTACGTAACACCTGTAAATTCTGCACTACGAATATCACCAGCCACTGAAGAGAGAGGTCATCCAACAACTGAAGTCCCAAAAAAATCTGCCACTAAATCCCTCAAGCAACCGTTCAGCCCCAGTCCAGAACCATCTGACCGGACCACAGGGACCAGTGTGGAGGAGAACAGTGTCCAGGCTGTAAAAGAGAAGAACACTGGAGCAGCCAGATACACTGACTCTAAGGCTGAGCCTCATACTTCTACTGAAGCTGCAGAGTTATAGGGGAACTGTAAAAATGAAAGTACTACAACCCCCAGTGTGGTCCGTCTATGCCCCCCTAAGGGTCAGGGTTGGAGGAGGCACAGGTTGAACAGACACACTACAATGGGAGTTGTAGTACTGTAGTTGTTAAAGAAAAAAAAGATGTTTTCATCAGGTTGCCCATAGCAACCAATCAGATTGCTTCTTTCATTCTTGAGAAGACCTCTGAAAAATAAAAGAAGTAATCTGATTGGTTGCTAAGAGCAACTGGACAACATTTCCTCTCCACAGGTACATTTCCCCGATTGTCTTCATATTTAGGATGAGAATCTACTGACAAAGTGAGTAGCCAACCATTTCTGGGCATAAAACTCTGTAAGAGACAGCAGTCTGGGGGCATCTGTGGTGGACATGAAGGAAGGGGGGGGGGTCCAGGGAAATTGAGATTTGACGTCTGCAGCGAGCGCTTCTCACTGAGCGACGGGTCTCATCCCAGGTATTGCAGGGGGACCCCCCACGATCAGCTACTTATCCCATAACCCATGGATCGGGGATAAGTTAATTTTTGCCATAGTTCTCCTTTAATTGGCCAGAACACACCCAAAATCGGTCCCATCCAAACATTGCTTCGTATCCTGTCATTTCTCCCAGCTGTTCTTTTTCTACCTGCTTGTAAGGCATGCTTACACTCTCTAATTCCTTAAAGTGGTACTCCGCCCCTAGATATCTTATCCCCTACCTTAAGGATAGGACAAAAGATGACTGATCACTGGGACCCCCGTGATCTTCATGCAGCACCCGGCGTTCCAAATAATATATTTAGAACTCTGGGTTCTCATGGTGCGGGTCGTGACCTCACGCTACGCCCTTTCCATTTATGTCTATGGGAGGTGGTGTGATGTCACAAGAAGGTGTGGCATGATGTCACAAATCCCACCACAGGAACCAGTGATCTAAACATACTATTAAGAATTTTGGTTGCTGCATGGGGATTGCTGGGGTCCCAGCAGCAGGATCCCATTGATCAGACATCTTATCCCCTATCCTTTACATAGGGGATAAGATATCTAGAGGCGGAGTACCCCTTTAAGGGACAGTTCATGTACCCAAAAGTTGATCCTTTGCAACCGTATGACCCCTAGCAAGTTCCCTGCATGAGTCCCATTCATCAGAAAAAGGCTTGTGCATGGAACTTGCTGGGTGTTCTACGTTTGCCTCATAAACTGCACCACCCAGCACCAGTTGCCTCTCTCCGCACCGCATTATGCAGATCGTGCAGGAGAGCAGCTTTGGTCATCCATGTTTTGCTAACTCTATTTTCACACACAGAAATAAATAAATGAGTCGAACAAGTCAAAGAACAGTTTAAAAAAAGGGGAACTTTATTTATTATTTATTAAAATGTTTGTGTAGGGGACTTTTTGTAACCTCCCATCACTCACAAAGAGCGTACAGTAACTTATACTCAGGACAGGAAAAACCTCCAGAGGGGAGGAAACCTGTAGGGAATCCATGGCTACTGTATGGCCCTTCCTCTGGGCATACTAAAGGAGGTTACCTCTATAATTTGGGCAAATGTTTCTGTGTATGTGCATGATTCCTAGGCCTGTGCCTTCATCCAACGTCTTGCTGTAGGTCCCGAAATGCTACTCCATGTCCTGGAAATAGTGCATCTAAGATATGGGACAAAAAAGATAGATTATTTACATGTTTATCATAGAAATACACATGGAACTGCACTAAAGACCTTTTGGACAAAACAATGTAACACTTACCAGTCACAGTCATGTGCATGACTTTGCATTCCCGCGTCCCTACACAGTGTCCAGCACCGGCCCCTCACTGATGAACAGGACCAGTGTTATTTCTGGGGCTATGCCTTCATCCAACGTCTTGCTGTAGGTCCGGAAATGCTACTCCATGTCCTGGAAATACTGCATCTAAGATAAGAAAAAAAAGATAAATTATTTACATGTTTATCATAGAAATACACATGGAACTGCACTAAAGATCTTTTGGACACAACAATGTAACACTTACCAGTCACAGTCATGTGTATGACTTTGCATTCCCGCGTCCCTACACAGTGTCCAGCACCGGCCCCTCACTGATGGAGAATGAGCAGGAGCCGTGTTATTTCTGCTCAGTGCTGCTCTTTGGTGGACAATGGTTATGACATCACATGTGTGACACGCTGTTACCTCCTGGGAGTTCTATTTCAGTAGTGCTGCTCTCTGATTGGCTGAAAATAAAAAAAGCTTTCTAATATATTCTGTATGACTGTTATCTAAGGTTTTTGACAATTTTTATTAAAATGGCGCCACTCCCTGTGGGTGCGTTATATTTGTTTCTCCTAACCAGACATTCTGTATATGTAATATCATTTGGTGGCCCCAACAGCCTGGGCCCATAGGTTTCTTACATAGATCAATGCTACTCCGGTAGGCTCAATGAGCAGCGCTGGCCGCCGGGACGTCTGACGAGTGACGTCCCTGACGTTGCGGTCTGGAGCGAAGGATGTCACTAGTCAGACGTCCCAGCAGCCATTGATTTAAAGTGGTCGTGGCTCCTGCTGCCAGTTCAAGATCAGACACCATGGCCCTAGATTGACATACTGCAACACCGATCCCCTGTGGCTGCCCACCTGTTGCAAAACTACAACTCTCAGCCTTCGGCTGTCAGGGCACGCTGGGAGTTGTAGCTTTGTAATAGCTGGACAGATGTCTGTCGAAAGGGGGGAAAAAGCACCAAAAATAAAGCAATGTGGGCTTTGAAAAACACCATTGATAGGTTGTTTTTAATCACAGCCTAAGCCTAGGAACAAACACAATTCTTGTTTGATGTTTTGGTTTTTTTTTGCAAAAAAAAACAAACATCAAAATCTTCCCCCTCATTTCTTTTCTCAGCTATCTTTGTGTTATTTTTGCTAACAGGGAAGAGGGAAAGTGGACCAGTTGCCCATAGCAACCAATCAGGTAGTTTCTTTCATTTTTAAAAAGGCCTCTGAAAAGTGAAAGAAGCGATCTGATTGGTTGCTATGGGCAACTGGTCCACTTGACCTCTGTACAGGTTTTCATACATCTGTCCCAATGTGTATTATTATTATCATCATCATCATCATCATCATCATCATCATTATTATTATTATTATTATGGGAAGTGTTTTTTCTTTGGTGTTTTTTTTCCCCTCTGGCTTTTCTCATTACAAGTCATGTGATTCTTTCATCATTTAACTGAAGGATTTCTATAAAAAAAATTGTGAGAAAATACCCCCCCCCCCCCCCCAAAAAAAAAAAAAAAACATGCTCTCGGCATCCCACAGATTTGATAGCCTAAAAACACCATAAAAGGATGAAGAAACCCCCATTAGTGTCTGGTGTTTCATATTACCCTATTGGTTCCAACCTAACATGTGCCCGCAGCGAGCATGGTGTTTTTTATGACAAACACGCCAAGTGTAATCCCAGCTGAAATGAATGTTTTCACTATAGGTGTGAACAGGCTGCAGGCTGTGCTAGATATATTTGCATAGTTGCGGCATACAGCATGTGCAGCATTTATGTGGCGGCTTTCCGCTGGCATATATGGCTTTCTGTACTGGTGAATGCAGCGGGCACTTACTGGTGGTTTTTTCCTAGCTGCACAGTTTTGCACCACAACCACTCCGGCTGGGACCAGGCTGACCGATCTAATGACCAAGATGCCGCAGTGAACGGCTTTCTTTCTGTGAAAGTTCTGGCGAACTACAATGCTCAGAAGAGGAGGAGCGCCATTGAGCTTTTGGAAAGAGAATTAGTTTGGAATGGTCAGGGCCATGTGCGTTTACAAAGCCCCCCGTGGTGCCAGAACAGTGGACCCCCCCACATGTGACCCCATTTTGGAAACTACACCCCTCACAGAATTTAATAAGGGGTGCAGTGAGTATTTACACCCCACAGCTCTTTGTAACAGTGGGCTATGCAAATGAAAAATTTAATTTTTCATTTTTACAGACCACTGTTCCAAAAATCTGTCAGACACCTGTGGGGCGTAAATTCTCAATGTACCCCTTATTACATTACGTGAGGGGTGTAGTTTCCAAAATGGGGTCACATGTGTCGGGGGTCCATTGTTCTGGCACTATGGGGGCTTTGTAAACACATGTGGCCTTCAATTCCGAACAAATTTTCTCTACAAAATCCCAATGGCGCTCCTTCTCTTCTGAACATTGAAGTTCGCCCGCAGAGCACTTTAAATTCACATATGGGATATGTTCTTACTCAGAAGAGATGGGGTTACAAATTTGGGGGAAGCTTTTTTCCTATTTTCCCTTGTGAAAATGAAAAATTGAGGGTAACACCAGAATTTTAGTGAAAAAAAATATATTTTTTCATTTTCCCATCCAACTTTAATAAAAATTCATCAAACACCTGTGGGGTGTTCAGGCTCATTATACCCCTTGTCACGTTCGGTGAGGGGTGTAGTTTCCAAAATGGGGTCACATGTGTTTTTTTTTTTTTTTTTGCGTTTGTCAGAACCGCTGTACAATCAGCCACCCCTCTGCAAATCACCAATTTAGGCCTCAAATGTACATGGTGCGCTCTCATTCCTGAGCCTTGTTGTGAGCCCGCAGAGCCTTTTTTGCTCACATCTGGGGTATTTCCGTACTCAGGAGAAATTGCGTTACAAATTTTGGGGGTCTTTTTTTCCTTTTACCGCTTGTGGAAATAAAAAGTATGGGGCAACACCAGCATGTTAGTGTAAACATTTTTATTTTTTTACACTAACAGGCTGGTGTAGCCCCCAACTTTTCCTTTTCACAAGCGGTAAAAGGAAAAAAAGACCCCCAAAATTTGTAGTGCAATTTCTCCCGAGTACGGAGATACCCCATATGTGGCCCTAAACTGTTTCCTTGAAATACGACAGGGCTCCGAAGTGAGAGAGCGCCATGCGCATTTGAGGACTGAATTAGGGATTGCACAGGGGTGGACATAGGGATATTCTACGCCAGTGATTCCCAAACAGGGTGCCTCCAGCTTTTGCTAAACTCACAGCATGCTTGGACAGTCAGTGGCTGTCCAGAAATGATGGGAGCTGTTGTTTTGCAACAGCTGGAGGCTCCATTTTGGAAACCCTGCCGTACAAGACGTTTTTAATTTTTTATTGGGGGGGTGGGGACAGTGTAAGGGGGTGTATATGCAGTGTTTTACCCTTTATTATGTGTTAGTGTAGTATAGTGTTTTTAGGGTACATTCACACTGGCGTGTTACAGTGAATTTCCCGCTAGGAGTTTGCGCTGCGGCGAAAGGTTTGAAGTAGGAAATTTACTGTAAACCTGTCCGTGTGAATGTACCCTGTACATTCACATGGGGGGGCAAACCTCCAGCTGTTTCAAAACTACAACTCCCAGCATGTACTGACAGACCGTGCATGCTGGTAGTTGTACTTTTGCAACAGCTGGAGGCACACTGGTTGGAAAACCTTCAGTTAGGTTCTGTTACCTAACTCAGTATTTTCCAACCAGTGTGCCTCCAACTGTTGCAAAACTACAACTCCCAGCATGTACTAATCACCGAAGGGCATGCTGGGAGATGTAGTTATGCAACAGCTGGAGGTACCCAACTACAATTCCCAGCATGCCGAGACAGCTGTTTGCTTTCTGGGCATGCTGGGAATTGCAGTTTTGCAACATCTGGAGAGCTACAGTTTTTAGATCACTGCACAGTGATCTCCAAACTGTGGACCTCCAGATGTTGCAAAACTACAACTCCCAGCATGCCCAGACAACAAACACAGCTATGTGGGCATACTAGGAGTTGTAGTTTTGCAAGATCTGGAGGGATATAGTTTAGAGACCACTGTATAGTGGTCTCAAACTGCAGCCCTCCAGCTGTTGCAAAACTACATATTCCAGCATGCCCAAACAGCTGTCTGGGCATGCTGGGAGTTGCAGTTATGCAACATCCGGAGGGCTACAGTTAGAGACCACAGTCTCAGACTGTAGCCCTCCAGATCAACTTACCGGCTTCCATAGGATCCCGGGAGCCGTCCTCTTCAGAAGCACGTGACGGGTAAGTGGACGTCGGCGCCCGGTCCCCTTTGGTTCCCCGTTCTGCCCCGCCTATTGTGGGTGTACAAGACGGGGAAAATGAAAGTTAACCCCCCCCCCCCCCCGGTCTGCTATTGGTCGTCCCCTCTGACGATCAATAGCAGACCAATAGCAGGGATAGGAGGGGTGGCAACCCTGTCACCCCACTCCTATGCCTACAGGGGGATCGTGGGTGTCTTAGACAACCGCGATCTCCCTTCTATTTCGGGTCACCTGGTCACAATAGACCCGTATGACCCAGAATCGGCGCAAATCGCAAGTGTGAATTCACTTGCGATTTGCGCCGATCACCGATGGGGGGGGGGGGTGGTCTGATGACCCCCCTGGGCATTTGTGCAGGGTGCCTGCTGATTGATATCAGCAGTCACGGCGCGCGGCGGGGACTGAAATTCCCACGCGCGTATGGATACGCCCTGGGTCCTTAAGTACCAGGACGTCAAAGCGTATCCATACGCCCTAGGTCCTTAAGTGGTTAAACACTAACCTTGAGGTTGGGGAAATTTGCCAGATTTGTAAATTATTTCTATTTAAAAATCTTAATCCTTCCAATACTTATCAGCTGCTGTAATCTACAGAGGAAGTTATTTTCTTTTTGGATTTCTTTCCAGTCTGACCACAGTGCTCTCTGCTGACACCTCTGTCCATGTCAGGAACTGTCCGGAGTAGGAGAAGTTTACTATGGAGATTTGCTCCTACTCACAGAGAGCACTGTAGTCAGACCGAAAAGAACTATACAACTTCCTCTGTAGCATACGGCAGCTGATAAGTACTGTAAAGATTAAGATTTTTAAGAAGTAATTTACAAATCTGTTTAACTTTCTGGCACCAGTTGATTTAAAAAAAAAATAATAATTCCCCCGGAGTACCCCTTTTACGTAACACCTGTAAATTCTGCACTATGAATATCAGCAGCCACTGAAGAGAGAGGTCATCCAACAACTGAAGTCCCAAAAAAATCTGCCACTAAATCCCTCAAGCAACCGTTCAGCCCCAGTCCAGAACCATCTGACCAGACCACAGGGACAAGTGTGGAGGAGAACAGAATGCCCTGGAAGGGAAAGCATTGGACTGTAGGGGCACATGACAGGGGGATTAGGCAGCGAGGAAAGGGTTAATGGGTTAGAGCGGGAGGTTCAAGGAGGAAAGGGAGGAGCTAGGTACAGGGGTCACAAGTAGGTAGGCAGGAAGTTAGGGCCAGTCGGGACATGAGGAGGAACGTGAGAAGAGCTCCCTACCTGATGGAGGACATGGACGCGATCTTGAGGCGAGTGAGGCAGGAGGCGCTGCTCCGTGGGCCCCAGTGGTTCGCGGAGCAGTTTCCGGGATTCGCAGCGCAGTCGGTGGGGGAGTCCGGGCCCTGGTCCTTGATTCATGATGCACCTGCGGCCTCCTCCACTAGAGGGGGCAGGCGGCATACTAGATTGTCGCAGGCTGCTGCTGCTGCAGGGGGAGCTGCAGTGTACGGGGGGAATGAAATTAGCCCCGCCCCTAGCGATGCCAGCGGTGATGAGCTGCTGCTGGCTGATGGTCCTGCTGTTGCCCTGGACCCGTTGGCCAATCCCCTGCTTTCCCTCGGGGTCGCAGGCACGGAGGTTAGCGGGGGCCGGAGTTCTTCGGCACATCGCGGATCGGGTTGACAGGTTGCTGGGCGGGGCTGGAGAGGACCCAGCAGTCATGGTACATATTGGCACCAATGACAAAGTAAGAGGTAGGTGGAGTGTCCTTAAAAATGATTTCAGGGACTGAGGCGGCAAGCTTAAGGCAAGGACCTCCAAGGTAGTATTTTCTGAAATACTACCAGTACCACGAGCCGCACCAGAGAGGCAGCGGGAGATCAGGGAGGTAAACAAGTGGCTCAGAAGCTGGTGTAGGAAGGAAGGGTTTGGGTTCATGGAGAACTGGGCTGACTTCGCTGTCGGTTACCGGCTCTACCGTAGGGACGGGCTGCACCTCAATGGGGAGGGTGCAGCTTTGCTTGTGGAGAAGATGGCTAGAAGGGTGGAGGAGTGTTTAAACTAGGGACTTGGGGGGAGGGAACCTACAGCAAAGAGGGGGAAGATAGTGTAGATAGAGAGGTGGGAATTATAAATGTACCTGGGGGTGGAGCGGAGGGAGGGGTTAGAATAGTTAATAGGAATAGGCTTCATAGGAAAATAAAACTTACACCCTTGAATCCCATTAACCCCAATAACATAAAGGATGGAAATATTGATATAGTTGGGGTCTTTGAGACATGGCTGGACTCCTCGCATGACTGGGCTGTCAATCTGCAGGGGTTTACATTGTTTCGCAAGGATAGAATGAACAGAAAAGGTGGTGGAGTCTGTCTGTATGTAAGAAGTGGTATGAAAGTCAGTGTGAACGATGCCATAGTGTGTGATGATTCTGAGGAGGTGGAATCACTGTGGGTAGAATTACAAAAGGAGGGAAATACTGAAAATACCTTTGCTGGGGCGTCTCAATTTTGCGTGACGGATCATGCCTATGGGGAGGGTTTTTTGCAGACGTCTCACGGCGGTCACGGTGGGTGTTTCTCGGCCTAATCACTATGTGCGGGTGCCGGTGGGGTTGCGTGAGGACCTGAGGGTGTGGCAGGATTTTTTGGGTCGGTACAATGGGCGCTCTGTGGTGATGGGGAGGCTGGTATCGAGCGTTGACCTGGATCTGTATACCGATGCGGCTGGGGCCTGCGGGTTTGGGGTTTACCTTCAGGGTCAGTGGTGTGTGGAGGTATGGCGGGAGACGGGGATGACTAGGAACCTTGCATTCCTGGAATTGTTCCCGATCGTGGTTGCGGTGTTTGTATGGGGGGAGCTGTTTCGCAATAGGAATGTGTGCTTCCATTGTGACAACCTGGGGGTGGTTTTGGCTATCAACAACCAGATGGCGAGTTCTCCACCAGTGGTCACGTTGCTGAGGCGATTAGTGTTGAGGGTGCTAGAGCTTAATTCTCAGGTGGTGGCGTTGCATGTGCCGGGGGTAGATAATTCGGTGGCTGACGCTCTCTCTCCCTTACAGTGGGACCGTTTCCGGGAACTGGCGCCGGAGGCCGAGGTGACCGGCCTTCCGTGTCCGGAATGGCTGTGGCATCTGGTTTAGAGGTGGCGCTCGCTTTAGTCTGTCGGTCAGTAAGCCAGGCTACTTGGGCTTCTTATCGACGCTGGGGGTCGGACTGGGAGACGCTACTGGGACAGTTGTCGTTTATGGGCGCCCCTGCAGATTGGGAGGCGGCCCTATTGTATTATGTTGGTAGGCCGTTTTGCGAGGACGTGTCTCCGGCGGGGATTGGCCGTCGGATGTCGGCTTTTGCGTTCTGGTTCAAAGTTCGTGGTTTGCCGGACGTCTCTAAGTAGTTTTTGGTGCGTTAGGCACTGCGGGGGTTTCGGAGGGGGGCGGTGTCCAGGGATTCGAGGCGTCCGGTGACTTTTCCGCTTTTGTGTCGGTTGGGGACGGCATTGGATGGGATTTGTATTTCGGATTACGAGCGTTGTTTGTTTTGATTGGCGTTTGTTTTGGCGTTTTTTGGGGCATTTCGGATGTTAGTTTGCAAGGTGGGGTTTTGCGTTCTTTGCTGCGCCGTTCCAAAACAGATCAGGAGGGTCGTGGGGTTACTGTGCGTTTGGCGGCCTTACAGGGCTCGGCTATGTGTCCGTTTTTTTGCTATGCGGCTTTTTTGGAGGTGAGGGTGGGGGTTGTGGGTCCTTTATTGGTACACGCAGACGGGAGTTTTTTATTGCGTTTTCAATTTGTGGGGGTTTTTCGGAAGTGTTTGGTGGTGGTGGGTTGTGTGGCACGGGATTATAGCTCGCATGCGTTCCACATTGGGGCGGCTACCGAGGCGTCTCGTTGGGGCTTGTAACCCGAGATCATTAGGCGGATTGGGAGGTGGGAGTCGGAGAGGTTTCAGTTGTATGTTCGTCCTCATTTGCTGTGATTGTTGTGTGTTGGGGGAGTGCGGTTTGTATTTTGTTATTGTTTTTTATCTTTCAGGTGGCGGCCCGGGACTTGTGTGGATTATCGGCCACTCCTATGTGGTGAGGGGTGGGGTGCGGGCTGGTGTTCGTCCAGCGGGCCGGCAGTTGGGCTTGACGAGTTCGGCAGGTCAGGTCCACTGGTTGGGGAAGAGCGGAATGCGGAATTGTTAGCCAGGGTTCAGTTTTTTGTACACTTGGACAGAGCCCCCAACGACTTTGTCATACACCTAGGAGGGAATGATTTGGGTGTGAGGAGATCCCGGGATCTGACCCGGGACATCAAGCTGGACTTGATGCGATTGTGGTCGTCCTTTCCAGGCCTGATCATCGTGTGGTCTGAAATGGTGGCCAGGAGGAAATGGAGGCAGGCCAGGTCTGTGGTTGCCATTAATAGAGCACGGATTAAACTCAATAAGGTGGTGGGCAAATTCGTGGCCCGTAATGGTGGCCTGGTGGTGCGTCATAGAGAATTGGAGGGGAGCTCTTCGGAGTTCTTGGATGATGATGGCGTTCATCTGAATATTTTTGGTATGGATCTGTGGATCTTGGAGATTCGGGAGGTGGTGGAGTGAGCACTTAGTCTGTGGTGGAACGGGGACAAGTGAGGAGTCACTTGTCGCCATTGTGGCGGTGGCAGGAGACAGACCTGGAGGTACAAGTGGATGGCATGGAGGTGATGGGATACAGTGTGGAGGTGGGCTGGGAGCGGTCCCAGCCCGATGGAAAATTCTGCAAGGGAACATGGGTTCCCAGGATGGTTGGGGGGCCTCACAAAATGGTGCTCCTGTGCAGGCGCTAACGGCTAGGAGCAAGTGAGGCCCCATTCTAGCTTGGGCTCGGTAACAGTGCCTTCAGGTCCTCCTCCTGTATTAGGGACATGTTAATTGGTTAACTTATGTTAAGAATGTTTTATTCAGGGCGTGACTGGACTCGCTAGAGAGAGGAAGCATGGTGTGAGAGCTCCCGCCGGACTGGACTGAAAACGGGCTAATCTGAAGGTTATGGGTGGTAGATCTCGTGCCAAACGGAAGAAGAAGCAACCTGCACCCACTGTGCCTCCTCTGCATCTCAGCCATCCGATCGGACCGACCAGCCTGTGGTGCGGCCTTCAGACACCATTCCCCAACAACAGCAGTGCGAGGCGGGGAGAAGGAGTGAGCAGGCGCTCCACGCGGCGTCTGCAGCAAGTGACCCCGCTGACAGTGCAGCTCACACAGCCTGCAGACAGAGAGAGACCAGCGACAATACACAGGACTCTGCTCCGGGCTTTGACAACGCGCCGTGCGCGATACTGGAAGTAAGTGCCGCCGCCTCCCTCCAGCACCAGTGCTCGGCTACCTCACGGCCTCCACTGCTGCCATCTCCTGCTGCGCCACAGCGTCCGGCACAGACCTGTGCCGTCCAGCACCCGGTCACCTACTGGTGCGGAACTGAACTTAACTTAGAGACTCCTTCCCCACTTACCTCCACATCCCTACCTGAGTGCTTATCTGCCTCTGTCAGACCACCAATGCCTGGGCATCAACCCGCTAAGAAGCTAGGCCCTGCCATACAGCCTATATCCACCAACCTCTATGTGACACAGATAGGGATGGGATCCTCACAGTCTACTGATCACAAACCAGTAGGGCAGTCTGCAATACCTGCCTCCCCGGCTCCTGACCACAGCTTGATGCCACAACCTGAACATCAGGTACTTCCTGCACCTGAATTTCGCCAGGGCTTGCAGCCTGAGTCCCCAATTCCCAATAATACATCACCCGACACAATAGCCTCCTCCATGGCTGCCGGTCCTGCCGCAATGAATCCACAGGCTGCTGGCCCCTCGCCATCCTTGCTGTCTCCTGCCACTGGCCAACACGTTTCACGTGAGATCCAGTATACGAATCCTGCATCTATGACACCTTTATTACCTACCTGCCAGGACTCGGGGAATGCCCAGCAGTCACAAGATGGCGATTGGAGGCTGGTTGAGAAACGACATAAATCTCAAGGGACTTTACGTACATCACCTGTACGCGGAGCGGCTGCGCCACCCCAGCTACCTGTGCTCCCAGAAAAGGTTCCTGGCCCTCCGGCATGCGACATAACTGACTGGGCCAATGAAATGTACTCTGATGGCTCCAACTCTGATAGAGACTCTCAAGACTCATCTGTGGATAGTGACGCCCCTGTGTACTGGGGTAAAAGTCCCCCTGCAAAGAAAAAATTATTCAAGACCCCGATGAAAGTGAGACATAATAAACGCCGCTCCCGTGACCATTCATCCTCTGAGGACTCTCATACTCCAACGGAGGATGCCCCTCATAGGTCTGCACCCTCTAGACAGCAGATGCCAGCCATAGCTGCCGCGTTTCAGTCACATGTGCCACCTCCTACCTTTCCACTTACTCCTGAGAGGGCGCTCTCGACATTGCAGGGACACCCTGAATTGCAAGCACTCTTGACCCTGATCCCCACTAAAGCTGACTTGGCAACACTGGCGACCGATCTCAAACTTGCTTGGAACCGTGACCTGGAACCCGTTAAGGCTGAGGTGTCTAACTTACATAAGAAGGTCCAGAGACTGGAGGATTTTTGCTCTACTACTACAACCCACCTCCATAAACTACAGGAAGCCACAGAGAAATTGACATTACAGCAAATCCACACAATTGATCACTTGGACGATCTTGATAATAGGAATCGGCGCAATAATCTTAGGATCAAGGGCCTTCCGGAAACAGTTCTACCTCAGAACTTGCCAGATACATTGCAACGTCTCTTTAACCCCTTAAGGACGCAGAACGTAAATGTACGTCCTGGTGAGGTGGTACTTAGCGCACCAGGACGTACATTTACGTCCTAAGCATAACCGCGGGCATCGGAGCGATGCCCGTGTCATGCGCGGCTGATCCCGGCTGCTGATCGCAGCCAGGGACCCGCCGGCAATGGCCGACGCCCGCGATCTCGCGGGCGTCCGCCATTAACCCCTCAGGTGCCGGGATCAATACAGATCCCGGCATCTGCGGCAGTTCGCCATTTAAATGAACGATCGGATCGCCCGCAGCGGTGCTGCGGGGATCCGATCATTCATAACGCCGCACGGAGGTCCCCTCTCCTTCCTCCGTGCGGCTCCCGGCGTCTCCTGCTCTGGTCTGTGATCGAGCAGACCAGAGCAGAAGATCGCCGATAACACTGATCTGTTCTATGTCCTATACATAGAACAGATCAGTATTAGCAATCATGGTATTGCTATGAATAGTACCCTATGGGGACTATTCAAGTGTAAAAAAAAATTAAAAAAAATGTAAAAGTAAAAGTAAAAAAAAAGTGAAAAATCCCCTCCCCCAATAAAAAAGTAAAACGTAGTTTTTTTCCTATTTTACCCCCAAAAAGCGTAAAAAACATTTTTTATAGACATATTTTGTATCACCGCGTGCGTAAATGTCCGAACTATTAAAATAAAATGTTAATGATCCCGTACGGTGAACGGCGTGAACGAAAAAAAAAAAAAAAGTCCAAAATTCCTACTTTTTTAATACATTTTATTTAAAAAAAAATTATAAAAAATGTATTAAAAGTTTTTTATATGCAAATGTGGTATCAAAAAAGAAGTAAAGATCATGGCGCAAAAAATGAGCCCCCAAACCGCCACTTATACGGAAAAATAAAAAAGTTAGAGGTCATCAAAATAAAGAGATTATAAACGTACTAATTTGGTTAAAAAGTTTGTGGTTTTTTTTAAGCGCAACAATAATATAAAAGTATATAATAATGGGTATCATTTTAATCGTATTGACCCTCAGAATAAAGAACACATGTCATTTTTACCATAAATTGTACGGCGTGAAAACAAAACCTTCCAAAATTAGCAAAATTTCGTTTTTCGTTTTAATTTCCCCACAAAAATAGTGTTTTTTGGTTGCGCCATACATTTTATGATATAATGAGTGATGTCATTACAAAGGACAACTGGTCGCGCAAAAAACAAGCCCTCATACTAGTCTGTGGATGAAAATATAAAAGAGTTATGATTTTTAGAAGGCGAGGAGGAGGAGTCCTTAAGGCCAAAATGGGCTGAGTCCTTAAGGGGTTAATGAACTACTAAAGAAACCGCCGTATTCGAACATAGAACTGGATCGTGCTCACAGGGCTCTCATAGCGAAACATCCTGATCCGAAAAAGCCCCGTGATGTTGTCTGCAGAGTGCATCATTTTCTCCAGAAAGAGGCAATCCTGAGAGGTACTAGACAGGTTAAAAACCTTTCCTATAATGGTTCCCCTATACAGATATACCCAGATCTTTCTCTACGGACCCTCCGTTTGAGAGCCTCCTTGAAACCGTTGCTGGCTCTGCTACAAAATGCTAAAATTGTTTACAGATGGGGCTTCCCCTTCTCTCTGATTGCAAAGTATGGATCCAATATCTCTACGCTCAAGAGACCGGAAGATTTGCCTGCCTTCCTTGAAGCCTTCCGTCTCCCCCATGTCAGTCTGCCTGAGTGGGAAGCCTTGTTCTTATCTCCCCTTCCTGCTGCACTGCAAAACCGTCCTGATCGATCTCCGAGAGACCGTCCATCCGAGGTCACCACAAGTGTCCCGCTGCAGCAAAGATCGAAACGTAAAACCTGAACTGCCTATCTGAGATATTAGTGTATTACCTCATATGTAGTTTAACACTGTCAAATGTGGTTGCATTATGTCACCGCAGATAGATTACTGATATTTATTGTCTTTTCTAGCTTGTCCTCATATGGTCACTGTTTCCTGGCCTGTTAGTCTTATCTTCTTTACTTGTTTATTTTATGTCTCCTTTGCTCCCATGGTACCCACTCTTCCTAAATATAATTTACTACCTGCACACATAATGCCCATAACCTACCAACTACCATTGTTCCCCTAATTTAGTTGCTACTGTTGTCACACTTAGCCCGTTTCATACTCGCCTCATCCCCTTAAGCGGGGATGAAGCTCTGACCTGTTACTCATAAGTCCAACCCAGGACCACTAAATGCTGTCCTTTCTGGCTTGTCTATCACGTTACCCCACTAGTATGTACATCGGACTGGTTCCGTTGGTAGCTCTGACCCTTATGGTCTACTCCTTTAGTCCCTTTGCTTCTGTGTCTGTGCAAAAGCTTCTCTTCCCTTGCTTTCCTCCCTTTTCACTTCCTCCCCACTTACTTGTGCTCTCTTCTATACGCAGACTTGAATCCTCGGACACTTGCCTGACTGATGGGCTGGACCCTCCAACTGTCTACCAACGGTGTGGTGAATATTGGCATTTACACATTACATCTGATGGCGGTTGACCTTCACATTACTACCCTTAATGTCAAGGGTTTCAACACCCCCGAAAAGCGTGCCCAGACGTTGTTCTCCATTCATAAGCAAAGATCCCATATCATAGCTCTACAGGAAACACATTTTAAAAAAGGTCACCTCCCTACCATACCAACCAGGCACTATGATAAATGGATACATAGTGTTAACCCTAACTCCAGGACTAAGGGTGTATCCATAGTTTTTCACAGGACGCTTCCCATTACGATCCAGACCTCCCTAGTTGACACAGACGCTCGATTTGTCTTCGCCAATTGCCTCCTTGCGGGACGTAATCTGACGGTGGCCTCTATATACGCTCCGAACCATAACCAAATTCAGTTCTTACTGAAGACTTTGGAGAGACTCTCCTCCTTTGCCACGGGTGAGATTCTCCTGTGTGGAGACTTTAACACACCTCTATTCCCTCAGGTGGACACCTCGTCAGGACACTCATACATCTCTCATAGTAAACTCAGGGCCCTTAGGCATAAGCTACATCTACTACAATTAATTGATACCTGGAGAGCCTTCCATCCACAAGGACGAGATTATTCCTTCTCCTCACACCCTAGACAAACATACAGTAGAATAGACTACATTCTCTGTTCACACTCCCTCCTCCCCTCTTTTACTTCTGTTACGATTGGTGTTGTCTCTATGTCTGATCATGCCCCAGTTCAGGGTACATTTACGCTTCCGACCTTGGCCAAGCAACATGCCTCTTGGAAGCTTAATGAGTCATTACTTTCTGATGCTCTTTGCATTCTGGAACTGAAATCGACGATTCCCCATTTTATTCAAGACCACTCGTCAGATCCGTCGTCACCGCTAATCAAGTGGGAAACATTGAAATGTGTCTTGAGGGGAGTTTTGATGAGGCATGGGGCTCGGCTGAAAAGGGAAGCCTCAGCTAAGCTGATGACATTATACCGAGAGCTGCACATCCTAGAGACACGGCACAAACAACACCAACAGGACTCAACTTACCGTGAACTCATCAGAGTCAGGAGTGATCTGTTAGAGACGCTCAACAAAAAACACTGCCACTATAGACAACTAACGGGTAGACTGTTCTACGAGTGGAGTAATAAATCGGGGAAGATGCTGGCGAGGGCCCTTAGGGCGACACGCTCGACCCTCTATGTCCCCTCCATTCGCACTCGATCAGGCACCCCTTCTTCCCTCACGCCGGAAATACTGGAAACTTTTCAGAAATATTATACAGACCTATATAACCTCCCTAAACCTACCGCTCTCTCCTCTCACACTGACACTCAACCCTCCTTACAGAATTACTTACATGAAACGGCATTGCCCATCCTAACTGCTGAATCTATCTCGGACTTGGAGGCTCAGTTCACCCCTGAGGAACTCCACCTGGCGATATCGGCCCTACCTGCTGGTAAAAGTCCGGGACCAGATGGCTATACTGCCAAGTTCTATAAGACCCTCAGGGATGACCTGTCCTCCACACTCCTGCTGACTTTTAATGCTATCTCATCTTCCTCCTCAATCCCCCAGGCCTTCCTTGACGCATATATCACAGTCATTCCAAAAGATGGGAGGGACCCCCTGCAGTGCTCTAACTACCGACCAATATCTCTCCTTAACACTGACACAAAATTATTCGCGAAATTAATAGCAAATAGATTGGCACCCTACATGAGCTCCCTCATCCACCCGGATCAGGTGGGCTTCGTCCACGGAAGGGAGGCAAGAGATAATACTCTATGAGCATTCTCTGCAGTGCATTGTGCTCGATTACACGGTTCTCCCCTATTCTTGCTCTCTCTGGACGCGGAGAAGGCCTTTGACCGGGTGGACTGGGAATTTTTGGGATCGACTCTGAGACAAATAGGTTTGGGCCCCCATATGTTTGCCAGAATCATGGCGCTGTATTCCTCACCCCAGGCTAGAATCAGAATCAATGGACAGCTGTCGGCTCCCTTTAGCATTCGCAACGATACGAGGCAAGGATGCCCATTATCACCTATCCTTTATGTCCTATGCATGGAGCACTTGCTCAATTCAATACGCTCGAATCCAGATATAAGAGGCCTCTCCTCTCCCTCGTGCAGTTGCAAATGCTCAGCGTTCGCTGACGATGTCCTTCTATTTCTCTCCTCCCCGCTCACTACCCTCCCTTCCCTCCTCTCCACCATAGCACAATATTCGGCTTATAGTAACTATAAACTGAACCCATCCAAAAGCGAAGCTTTGAATATCACACTGCCCTCCCAAATGATCACTCACATTTCTTCCACTTACCCTTTTAAATGGCAGAGGTCATCACTGAAATATCTTGGGATCCTAGTCCCTAGTGATCTGGCTAGCACTTTTCAATTAAATTTTCCCCCATTGTTCCACACCCTGAGAACTGACTTGTCGCAATGGGACAATAAAAACTTCTCATGGATTGGCAGGGTAAATATTTTTAAAATGAACATCCTACCCCGCTTACTCTATCTCTTTGCCTGTATCCCCTGTCTTTTCCCCCATTCTTTCTTTAAGGACCTCTCTGCAATGCAGTCTCACTTTGTTTGGAGTAAGAAACATCCCCGCTTGGCAGGGAAGGTGCTTTATAGACGCAAGAGGGTGGGTGGCCTCGCACTGCCAGACTGCCTATCGTATTACAAGGCGATCATATTAGCCAGAATACTAGACTGCTACCACAGTCAGACTGCTAAGCAATGGGTTGTCTTTTAAAGAAATCTCTGTGGTGTGGATGCTAGGTCTACCTTGTGGACCAAAAGACTGCCCGCCCCCTTGCACCCACCTGACCATTTACCCCCGGTAACACATTCAATACTGCGAGCACATCAGTCCTACCTGAAAAATACATCTCACTATTTCCTGGATGGCCCCCTTATGCCCCTGTTTGGCAATGTGCTCTTCCCTCCAGCGCAGACTTCTGCCACTTTCTTAACGCGGAAAAAGTCTGATTATGTCCTATTCTCTTCCTTACTGCAACCCAAAGGCTTGAAATCCCTCTCCGACCTTTTGGGTGGAACTCAGCCTTCAACTATATATAGGTTCCAATATAGTCAACTTCTACACTTCTATAACACCAACAAAGCCGCACTCCGTCTTCATAGACAACTGACCCCCTTTGAAACCCTTTGTGCGGCCTCCGCTCCTGTCCCCCATGCAATCGGAACTCTCTATGCCCTGATCATAGGGGAACGCTCTGAAATTCCCCTGCCCTATCGAGTGGCATGGGAAAGGGAACTACAATGTTCTATTCCTGACAATGACTGGTCTCGTGCTCTGCTACATTGTCACAAATCTAGTATCTCATGCAAGGCACAAGAAACTAACTATAAAATCATCACGAGATGGTACAGAGTGCCGTCTCTTTTGGCGCAGATGTTCGCACAGGCTTCTGATGCATGTTGGAGGTGCGGACGCTCAAAAGGGACAATGTCCCATATCTGGGTGACATGCCCGACATTGAATACGTTTTGGACACAAGGGGGCTTTGGGGGTTGGTGGATGGTAGGCTTTAGCAGCTATAATATCCCCTAGTCAAGGGTCCAGGCTGTAAAATAGAAGAACACCGGAGCAGCCAGATACACTGACTCTAAGGCTGAGCCTCATACTTCTACCGAAGCTGCAGAGTTATAGGGGAACTGTAAAAATGAAAGTACTACAACCCCCAGTGTGGTCAGTCTGTGCCCCCCTAAGGGTCAGGGTTGGAGGAGGCACAGGTTGAACAGACACACTACAATGGGAGTTGTAGTACTATAGGTGTTAATGAAAAAAAAAATGTTTTCATCAGGTTGCCCATAGCAACCAATCAGATTGCTTCTTTCATTCTTGAGAAGACCTCTGAAAAATAAAAGAAGTGATCTGATTGGTTGCTAAGAGCAACTGGACAACATTTCCTCTCCACAGGTACATTTCCCCGATTGTCTTCATATTTAGGATGAGAATCTACTGACAAAGTCAGTAGCCAACCATTTCTGGGCATAAAACTCTGTAAGAGACAGCAGTCTGGGGGCGTCTGTGGTGGACATGAAGGAAGGGGGGGGGGGTCCAGGGAAATTGAGATTTGACGTCTGCAGCGAGCGCTTCTCACTGAGCAACGGGTCTCATCCCAGGTATTGCAGGGGGACCCCCCACGATCAGCTACCGATCCCATAACCCATGGATAGGGGATAAGTTAATTTTTGCCATAGTTCTCCTTTAATTGGCCAGAACACACCCAAAATCGTTCTCAGCCAAACATTGCTTCGTGTCCTGTCATTTCTACCAGCTGTTCTTTTTCTACCGGCTTGTAAGGCATGCCTACACTCTCTAATTCCTTAATGTGGTACTCCGCCCCTAGATATCTTATCCCCTACCTTAAGGATAGGACAAAAGATGACTGATCACTGGGACCCCCGTGATCTTCATGCAGCACCCGGCGTTCCAAATAATATATTTAGAACTCTGGGTTCTCGTGGTGCGGGTCGTGACCTCACGCCACGCCCTTTCCATTTATGTCTATGGGAGGTGGTGTGATGTCACAAGAAGGTGTGGCATGATGTCACGAATCCCACCACAGGAACCAGTGATCTAAACATACTATTTAGAATTTTGGTTGCTGCATGGAGATTGCTGGGGTCCCAGCAGCAGGATCCCATTGATCAGACATCTTATCCCCTATCCTTTACATAGGGGATAAGATATCTAGAGGCGGAGTACCCCTTTAAGGGACAGTTCATGTACCCAAAAGTTGATCCTTTGCAACCGTATGACCCCTAGCAAGTTCCCTGCATGAGTCCCATTCATCAGAAAAAGGCTTGTGCATGGAACTTGCTGGGTGTTCTACGTTTGCCTCATAAACTGCACCACCCAGCACCAGTTACCTCTCTCCGCACCGCATTATGCAGATCGTGCAGGAGAGCAGCTTTGGTCATCCATGTTTTGCTAACTCTATTTTCACACACAGAAATAAATAAATGAGTCAAACAAGTCAAAGAACAGTTTAAAAAAAGGGGAACTTTATTTATTATTTATTAAAATGTTTGTGTAGGGGATTTTTTGTAACCTCCCATCACTCACAAAGAGCGTACAGTAACTAATACTCAGGACAGGAAAAACCTCCAGAGGGGAGGAAACCTGTAGGGAATCCATGGCTACTGTATGGCCCTTCCTCTGGGCATACTAAAGGAGGTTACCTCTATAATTTGGGCAAATGTTTCTGTGTATGTGCATGATTCCTAGGCCTGTGCCTTCATCCAACGTCTTGCTGTAGTTCCCGAAATGCTACTCCATGTCCTGGAAATAGTGCATCTAAGATAGGGGACAAAAAAGATAGATTATTTACATGTTTATCATAGAAATACACATGGAACTGCACTAAAGATCTTTTGGACACAACAATGTAACACTTACCAGTCACAGTCATGTGCATGACTTTGCATTCCCGTGTCCCTACACAGTGTCCAGCACCGGCCCCTCACTGATGAACAGGACCAGTGTTATTTCTGGGGCTATGCCTTCATCCAACGTCTTGCTGTAGGTCCGGAAATGCTACTCCATGTCCTGGAGATAGTGCATCTAAGATAGGGGACAAAAAAGATAGATTATTTACATGTTTATCATAGAAATACACATGGAACTGCACTAAAGATCTTTTGGACACAACAATGTAACACTTACCAGTCACAGTCATGTGTATGACTTTGCATTCCCGCGTCCCTACACAGTGTCCAGCACTGGCCCCTCACTGATGGAGAATGAACAGGAGCAGTGTTATTTCTGCTCAGTGCTGCTCTTTGGTGGACAATGGTTATGACATCACATGTGTGACACGCTGTTACCTCCTGGGAGTTCTATTTCAGTAGTGCTGCTCTCTGATTGGCTGAAAATCAAAAAAGCTTTCTAATATATTCTGTATGACTGTTATCTAAGGTTTTTGACAAATTTTATTAAAATGGCGACACTCCCTGTGGGTGCGTTATATTTGTTTCTCCTAACCAGACATTCTGTATATGTAATATCATTTGGTGGCCCCAACAGCCTGGGCCCATAGGTTTCTTACATAGATCAATGCTACTCCGGTAGGCTCAATGAGCAGCGCTGGCCGCCGGGACGTCTGACAAGTGATGTCCCTGACGTTGCGGTCTGGAGCGAAGGATGTCACTAGTCAGACGTCCCAGCAGCCATTGATTTAAAGTGGTCGTGGCTCCTGCTGCCAGTTCAAGATCAGACACCATGGCCCTAGATTGACATACTGCAACACCGATCCCCTGTGGCTGCCCACCTGTTGCAAAACTACAACTCTCAGCCTTCGGCTGTCAGGGCATGCTGGGAGTTGTAGCTTTGCAATAGCTGGACAGACGTCTGTCGAAAGGGGGGGAAAAGCACAGGAAATAAAGCAATGTGGGCTTTGAGAAACAACATTTAGATGTTGTTTTTAATCACAGCCTAAGCCTAGGAATAAACACAATTCTTGTTTGATGTTTTGTTTTTGTTTTTTGCTAAAAAACCTTCCCCCTCATTTCTTTTCTCAGCTATCTTTGTGTTATTTTTGCTAAAAGCACTGGGGGGGGGGGGGGGATCTTAGAGATTTATCAAAACCAGGGAAGAGGGAAAGTGGACCAGTTGCCCATAGCAACCAATCAGGTAGTTTCTTTCATTTTTAAAAAGGCCTCTGAAAAGTGAAAGAAGCGATCTGATTGGTTGCTATGGGCAACTGGTCCACTTGACCTCTGTACAGGTTTTCATACATCTGTCCCAATGTGTATTATTATTATTATCATCATCATCATCATCATCATCATCATCATTATTATTATGGGAAGTGTTTTTTCTTTGGTGTTTTTTCCCCTCTGGCTTTTCTCATTACAAGTCATGTGATTCTTTCATCATTTGACTGAAGGATTTCTATAAAAAAAAAAATAGTGAGAAAATACCCCCCCCCCCCAAAAAAAAACAAAAAAAAAAACATGTTCTCGGTATCCCACAGATTTGATAGCCTAAAAACACCATAAAAGGATGAAGAAACCCCCATTAGTGTCTGGTGTTTCATATTACCCTATTGATTCCAACCTAACATGTGCCCGCAGCGAGCATGGTGTTTTTTATGACAAACACGCCAAGTGTAATCCCAGCTGAAATGAATGTTTTCACAATAGGTGTGAACAGGCTGCAGGCTGTGCTAGATATATTTGCATAGTTGCGGCATACAGCACGTGCAGCATTTATGTGGCGGCTTTCCGCTGGTATATATGGCTTTCTGTGCTGGTGAATGCAGCGGGCACTTACTGGTGGTTTTTTCCTAGCTGCACAGTTTTGCTCCACAACCACTCCGGTTGGGACCAGGCTGACCGATCTAACGACCAAGATGCCGCAGTGAACGGCTTTCTTTCTGTGAAAGTTCTGGCGAACTACAATGCTCAGAAGAGGAGGAGCGCCATTGAGCTTTTGGAAAGAGAATTAGTTTGGAATGGTCAGGGCCATGTGCGTTTACAAAGCCCCCCGTGGTGCCAGAACAGTGAACCCCGCCCCACATGTGACCCCATTATGGAAACTACACCCCTCACAGAATTTAATAAGGGGTGCAGTGAGTATTTACACCTCACAGATCTTTGGAACAGTGGGCTGTACAAATGAAAAATTAAATTTTTCTTATTTTTACGGACCACTGTTCCAAAAATCTGTCAGACACATGTGGTGCGTAAATTCTCAATGTAACCCTTATTACTTTACGTGAGGGGTTTAGTTTTAAAAATGGGGTCACATGTGTCGGGGGTCCATTGTTCTGGCACTATGGGGGCTTTGTAAACACATGTGGCCTTCAATTCCGGACAAATTTTCTCTACAAAATCCCAATGGCACTCCTTCTCTTCTGAGCATTGTAGTTCGCCCGCAGAGCACTTTAAATTCACATATGGGGTATTTTCTTACTCAGAAGAGATGGGGTTACAAATTTGGGGGTTCTTTTTTCCTATTTTCCCTTGTGAAAATGAAAAATTTAGGGTAACACCAGCATTTTAGTGAAAAAAAAATATATTTTTTCATTTTCCCATCCAACTTTAATGAAAATTCGTCAAACACCTGTGGGGTGTTCAGGCTCATTATACCCCTTGTCACGTTCGGTGAGGGGTGTAGTTTCAAAAATGGGGTCACATTTGGGTATTTTTTTTTTTTGCGTTTGTCAGAACCGCTGTACAATCAGCCACCCCTGTGCAAATCACCAATTTAGGCCTCAAATGTACATGGTGCGCTCTCATTCCTGAGCCTTGTTGTGAGCCCGCAGAGCATTTTTTGCTCACATCTGGGGTATTTCCGTACTCAGGAGAAATTGTGTTACAAATTTTGGCAGTCTGTTTTTTCCTTTTACCGCTTGTGGAAATAAAAAGTATGGGGCAACACAAGCATGTAATTGTAAAAAAAAATTATATTTTTACACTAACAGGCTGGTGTAGCCCCCAACTTTTCCTTTTCACAAGCGGTAAAAGGAAAAAAAAAGACCCCCAAAATTTGTAGTGCAATTTCTCCCGAGTACAGAGATACCCCATATGTGGCCCTAAACTGTTTCCATGAAATACGACAGGGATCTGAAGTGAGAGAGCGCCATGCGCATTTGAGGACTAAATTAGGGATTGCACAGGGGTGGACATAGGGGTATTCTACGCCAGTGATTCCCAAACAGGGGGCCTCCAGCTGTTGCTAAACTCCCAGCATGCCTGGACAGTCAGTGGCTGTCCAGAAATGCTGGGAGTTGTTGTTTTGCAACAGCTGGAGCAGTGGGGTAATAATAAATTTGGAGGCCCCCCTGCGAGATTTTTTGAGGAGGCCCCTAAGCTCCACCCCCCACAAGGTATGCCACGCCCATGCCAATATACCCCACCCATCACAAATTACTCCGCCCATACTGATATGTACTGCCATAGGCATTTTCTATGGACTTATGAAGAGCATCTGTAGGTAATTCTTACATTTGTTTTTGCCCCCGAGCAGCAGCGAAGCGGCACACAATTCTCGGTAAGGGGCCCACGAGCGGCAGCGCAGTGCAGCGCCATCGGCACACACAGGGCCGTCTTTAATTTTGATTGGACCTTGGGCAAGCAATTTTTTTTGGACCCCCCGATCCCCCACCTCCATCCCACACACACTCGGGATCAGTAATGTAATGTATGTACACAGTGACCACACAAGCAGAATAGTGAGTACAGCTCTGGAGAGAGGTTGTGTTCTGCTGAGCTCCTGAGACTTCCACAGAAGCAGTGATTTCCTTCCGCCCCTCCCCAGGTGTGTGGCATACACCTGGGTAGGTTCTCCTGCTATGGAGCCCAGGGGATCTGGAGCTTCATCTTGCACTCCCCGTACCCGGCCGGCGGGGGGTGTCAAGGAAAATGCCACGGCCAATAATCAGGACGGAATTAGGAGAACAACCAGGGCTCACAGTAATGTGGTGCCCCCTCCCCCGTCCTCAGCTGGGAGCTGCAAAGCCTCCAGCAAAAGCCCTGTAAGGAAAAGAAGCTCTTCCAGGCAGAGGAGTGCAGTGAAGGCAGCCGTCTCTGGATCCTCACAACCCCAGCAATGGGGGGTAAAGGGGAACAGAGAATCCCTGGCGACCTTTGGATCAAGAATCCAGGCGAAGATGGCTGAATATGAACAGCTTGGAAAGCAGCTTCGTGGCCTTAGAGAAGATCTAAAGTTTGCCATCTATCAAGCTGATCAGGCACCTAAGGCAAAGAGATCAGCATTCAACACCAAGGTGAGGTCTCTGAGGAAAGAGGTGGAGGAGCTTGTGAGGAGGAGATCGGACATTGTGGAGGGTGCTGGGTTTCTTGGTGAGAAGCTAATTCATGAAGAGAGGTTCTCCAGCATGAGGGCCTCCAGAGGTTGTGAAAGTCAGCAAGATGAGGATTGCTGCAGTGAGGAGGAGGAGATGGAGGAAGGTGTTGGAGGTGAGGAGGGCAATGTGAGTGAGGGGGATATGGACACTGTATGTGCCACCATTGCTACCCCTGACCCCCCACTTACCCAGACTATATAAACCCGGCTCAGGTGGCCTTACCTCTCTCCAGTGAGGAGGATGATGGCAGTGACTGCGGTGAAGGCAGCGGATTGGCAGACAGGGGGTCTCCTGCGGGCGATTGTAATGCAGGAGTCACCCACCTGTCTAGAAAATTTTTCTTTTTCGGCCAGAGGGTTTGGAACTTTTCTGGTCGAACTATGAGGTGGTGAAAAGCGAGCCCGGCTGGCGGGATTTCGCCGTAAAGGCGATATCCTGTCAGAATTTGGTCAAGAAAGTGACCGTTTTGACACGTAACGAGTCACTCTCTTGCTATGATATCATGACCTGGCTCAGCCGATATGGGGATGTGACGGACATGCCAAAAAAGAACTTTAACGAACATGGGATCTGGTCTGGGGCCTGGACGTTTTCCGTCAATTTGAAGCGTTCGGGGAGCACTGTTGCCCACATCCCATCAGCTGCTTTTCTTGGGAGCGACAGAATCCAAGTTTTCTACCAGGGGCATCCCAAGGTCTGTCACAGGTGTGGCAGCCCCACCCACTTTACCGCAGCCTGTATCGTGCAGGTCTGTGCACTGTGCAGTGGGGTAGGTCATCTTGCCGCATCCTGTAGGCAGATTCGGTGTCATCTGTGTGGTGTCTTAGGACACTCTTTCAGCCGTTGTCCTAGCGCCTTTGCCCGTGCGACGGTCACCTTGGTTGGGGACAGCAGTAATTTTGCCTCAGCTGGGGAGGGCACGAGTGCGGGTGAAGGTGCAACAGGGTCAGTGAAGAGGAAAAGTCCCGCCAAGCTGAGTCGGGAGGCTAATCGGAGAAGGAGCAGGGAACTGGAGAGTTCCCATGTGGCAGGGGTAGCTTCTGGCCCTGCTCCAGAGGATAGTCCTGAAACTGCTGAGGCCCTGGAGGAGAATGTGCTGGATGAGGAAATGAGGAGAATCTGTAGAGAAGAGGGCAGCAAGGCCGATCTTTCCGATTCCTCCCACTATGAAAGTGTGGATGAGGAGGGTGAAGAGAGGCCAAAAAAGAAGGGCAATAAAGGGGGAAAGAAGAGGTCGGAGCCCTCTAGTCCCCGTGCTACGGACCAGGTCCCAAGTGGAAGCTTACCTGCCCCCCCCCTCTGATTGATCTGTCTAATCGGTACTCTGTCCTTGAAGACATCTCCTCCCCTTCCTTGGAGGGGGGGGGTCGAGGATGGGGTGCCTGAAGTGGGGGAGCCTCCAGGGGGAACTGGGCCCGGTCCTGATGGGGCAATTTTCTCAGGGGATGGGGCCAAACCGGAGCCAGGTGGAGATGGGGATTCAAAAATGGACCTGTCAGAATAAAAAAAAACGGTCCAAAGCCTCCTCGTCTGGGGATGAGGGGGTGAAGAAAAAGCAGAAATGAGGGTGTTAGGGTCGTCTAACTCAATCACCCATGATGGCGGCACTCACCCCATTGACGCTGGCATCTATTAACTGTGCCAGCATAAAGTCTGATACGGCTAGATTCGCAGCTTTTGATTTTCTCGGCCGTGTTGATGCCGACATTTTATTTTTACAAGAGACCAGGTTGTCAGATCTAGCCTCCCTGGTAAAAGTCAGGAGAGAGTGGAAGCGCGGGCCCTCCCACTGGTCTCTTGCGGCTGAGCCGTATAGTGGGGTAGCGGTCCTTTTTACCGCTCCTGTTGAATGCAGACGGGTTATTGAGTTAGAAATGGGGAGGTGCCTGATCTTAGATGTCCTCATGAAGGGGCAAGAGCTCCGGCTTATTAACATCTACGCCCCGCAAACCAAGTGGGACCGTAAAGATCTCTTTATGAGGATTATGCCCTTTCTTTTTACAAGCCGACAGGTGATCTTTGGAGGGGATTTCAATACGTTCACGAGATCCCAAGATAGGAGAGGCTCCAATGATCGGTTGGCTTATGATAGCATAGCTCTCAATAGTATAGTTAGGGAAGCTCGCCTAGAGGATGCCCACATCCGGAGCCCCTCAGGCCACGCGGGTTTCACCTATCATCGAGCTAGCTGCAGGTCTAGAATAGACAGGTTTTATTTGAAGGAGGAAGCCGTCTCTTCCGCAGTGTCCGTGGTTGAGGTGGAGTTCTCCGATCACTGTATGATTTATTTTTCCTTGAATGTTTCAGAGACCCCCCGGATGGGTAAAGGTTATTGGAAGCTGAATTCGTCCCTCCTGGAGGAAGCGGAGGTAAGACAGTCCTTTGAGGATTTTCTTCAGAGTCAGGTACCTTTACTGGACCTTTGTAGTAGTAAGTCAGAGTGGTGGGAGATATTCAAGAAGAGGGTTGCGGGGTTCTTCCGCCAGCTCTCGAGCCTCAGGTCCCTGAACAGGTATCGCCTGTATCAGGGACTGAGGAGGAAACTCGAGCTTCTTGTTTCGACTGGAGGTAGCCGAGAGGATATCTCCAGAGTGAAATCCTTGCTGATGAGGTGTCAGTACGATAGGCACGCATGTTTGGTTTTTGAGAGGGATTTCGGGAAATACCGCTCGCCCGACCCTTGCAGAAACTGTAAGATGTCAGTGAGTAGTAAAGTCATTTCAGGACTGATCGATAGTACGGGATCTCTGAATTGGTCCAGATGAGGGATCTTGGAGGTCGTCAGATCCTTCTACTCGCACCTCTTGGGAAGGAAGGATCTAGATCGAGACAGGATGTCGGCTTTCCTGGCTGAAACCACTCCTGAGCCAGGGGTAGACCCCTCTCTTGATGTTTTGGCAGAAGAAATCAGGGAAGAGGAAGTGAGACTGGCGATCGAGGGGCTTGCCCCCAAGAAGTCGCCAGGTCCGGATGGCTTAACATCCGAGTGGTACAGGACCTTTAAGGAATCTTTAGCTCCCCTTTTGACTGAGGTATTCAATGAGTGTCTCTCCTTGGGCACTCTACCAAAGTCAATGAGGAGGTCAGCCCTGATTCTTCTCTCAAAGGGTAAAGATCCCAGCCGCATTGAGAATTGGAGGCCCATAGCTCTTCTCAATACGGACAGGAAGCTTCTGGCCAAGATACTGTTTAATCGGCTGGTGAAATTTGCACCTCGGCTCCTTTCGGGGGCCCAGCACTGCTCTGTTCCAGGCCGAAGCACCTTAAGTGCGGTCCTTAGTTTCAGGGAGGCAGTGGAGCGGAGAAGTGCGGGTCTCTGGAAGGGGTACTTGCTGTTCCTGGATCAGGCCAAAGCATTTGATCGGGTGAACCATGACTACCTCTGGTCCGTCCTCCTGAGATATGGCTTACCGTGTACTTTTGTTAATTGGCTTAAGATCTTGTATACAGGGGCAGAGAGTTTCCCGCTGGTGAACGGTTGGTCTGGCCACTCTTTTGAGGTGGGGTCCGGAGTCCGTCAGGGTTGTCCTTTGAGCCAGCTTTTATACGTGTTCGCAATCGACCCCTTCGTCCGGAGGGTAGATTGTGGGCCGTTGGCGGGAGTCGGGATGAGTCTGGCGGAGCTGGATGTTGCCCAGAGAGTAGTGGCGTACGCTGATGATGTCACCAATTTCGTGTCCTCGAGGGAGGAGGTTGATGTGGTGATGTCGGAGGTGGAACGCTACTCGGAGGCATCCGGGTCTAAGATCAACCGGGATAAGTGTGAAAGTCTTTGGCTGGGAGGGGGAGATCCCACGTTTGATCTCCCGGACACCCTTCCAGGGCCCCAAGAGTCAGCAAAAGTTCTGGGCATCACATTCGGCCAGGATGATTATCCCACCAAAAACTGGGATGGTAAGCTCCAGGATGCCACTCAGAAGGTGAACCAGTGGAAGGGTTGGTCTATGACCCTCAGGGAAAGGGTACACCTGATCAAATCGTACCTGCTCCCCTTGTTTATCTATCTGGGCAGCGTATGTATCTTGCCAGAGGCTTACTATACTAGGATCTACAGCCTGTTTTTCCAACTGTTATGGGGGAACAGGATGAACCTAGTCAAGAGGGAGGTTACGTACCGCACGAGGAGACTTGGGGGTTTATCTATGGTAAACCCTGTGGTGTTCTTAACGAACACCTTCTTGAAAGCTAACATCTCGAACCTCTGGTCAGAGAGGGCTCCTCCGTGGGTACTCTCCTGCAGGGAATGGTTTTGGCCTTTCTTCCAGGAATGGGAGACAGGAGGGCAAGTGAAGGACCTCCGTACGCCCCATGGATATCTTCCGGCTTACGCTACCCCGACTCTGAAGGCGATACGTCGGTGGGGTCTGGGAGTGTGGGAGATCAGGACTCAGTCAAGGCAGTTCCTTGACAAACGGGTTCTGTTGACCCACTTCCAGAAGCCTCTGGCGCTCAGGGACTGCCCAGGTCGGGATCTGAGGGTGGGGTTGTATCTTTTAAACATAAAAAGGATCCCCCAGAAGTTTTGGGACTTGGCCTGGCGCTGCTTTCAGGGGAAGCTATATGTGAGGGACAATTTGAAGTGTAGGAGATCTGATGACCGGGGGTGTCCCCGAGAAGAGTGCGGGGACATGCTGGAAAGCATGGACCATTTCCTGCTTCATTGTCCCTTTAATATAGGGGTATACAACCGGGTGGGCGCTTCCATCGGCTGGAGTCAACTTGCCGGCCTTACCTATCCGGAGTGGGCTTATGGGGCATTCAGGACCCTGGGTGGCCGTGATCGGGGCACTTTATTCTTAGTCAGTTAAGTGGTTAGGTACTGCACGTGGAATGCACGGTGTTTAGTATCTACACAGCGGAAAGTCCTCTCCGAGGTGGAGGTCTGTAGGAACATCACTGGTGACCTTGGGAAGATCAGGTCTTTGGAGTATGGCAGTCTTGGTACCAGTAGGGCTTCTCTCCTATGGAGAGGGTTTTCTTTTGATGTGCCCTAGGTACTAGACCTTTTGGGTAGAGTACCCATGATTTGGTTAGGGACAGTGATGTAGGGACAGGGTTAGGGTGATAGTAGGGTCAGTTTATTTTTAGGGATAATGGTAGGGAGAGAGGTAGGGTGCAGTTAGGGAAAGAATGTAAATATTTTGTATGTATCAGGATTGCCATCCTTCTTCCTGGTGGTGGGCTAATGCATGTGCACCATAGCTTTTTGTTTTGTTTTCAGATGTTAAGGTTATGAAGGGCTTACAGGCACCGAACTTGGGCCTAAAGTGGATTGTATTGTTTGTTTATGTGTATTGTAATGCTGATAATGATAACGTTGGTTGGGAGGAGTTCTAGGTTGGGAGGGTGTATTTGTGGGTGGTGGTGGTTGTTTGTTTTGGTGGACCTGGCATGGGTCAGTTATGAACTGGACATTGAGGACTATGAACTGTATGGACTTTGACCCATGTACAGGAGGGCGGGTGGTGTGGGTGAAGGGACAGTTTAGTGTAGGTTGTTTTATTGTATTTGTAGGTGTGTTTCTGTATATTTAGGTGTATATAGTGTATATATTCTATATGTATAATATGTTATAATTTTGTTTATCTTATATTATGGCAGTCGAACCAGTTGTTATTTTTGTAAGTAATTTTTCTTTGGTATTTTTGCATCCCGCAGTGGATTTCGTTTTTCTTTGGTCAAGGTCTTCTTTTCCCCAAGTTTGGGTGTTTTTGAGTTATAGATTTAATTTTCCTTCTTAACAATTAGGAGAAAAAAAAAGTATGTGTGTGTATATATATATATATATATATATATATATATATACATTAAATTAATGGGGTGTAGTGGGAGTCCTTGTTGTGTGTGTTTTCCCAAGTTTGGGTGTTTTTTTAGTTACAGCTAAATAGTGCTATTTTTATGTTTCTTTTTTGGTAATGCAAGTTGAGTATGCATGTGAGTGTTGTTAGACATTCGGTTACGTAAGGTGTGTCTCTAGTATTTTCTAGGGAAAACTGGGCTGGCCGGTTAGGCAGGATTTATGTTCTTTTATTTGAAATGTAAAGTTTGGGATTATGTTATTTTATGTTGTTGTTTTCAGTTATGGCAAAGTTGTGCTGGTTTTGTGTTTGTTACGATTTACATTTTTCTAATAAAAAAGATTTACAGGATATAACTCAGGATCAGTACAGGATCAGTAATGTAATGTATGTACACAGTGACCTCACCAGCAGAATAGTGAGTCCAGCTCTGGAGGGTGTGGTCACTAGGTCTGTGTGTTGCTGAGCTCCTGAGACTCCAGACTTCCAGTGGAGAGATGATGATTTTTTCCACCTGCTTCCCCAGGAAGGTGGCAGATTTCTGGGGAAGAGCCTCCTGCAATGGAGCCTCATGGCTCCACTTCCCGTTCTAGGCTGGCGGGGAGTGGAGTGAAAACTTCAACAGCCATTGATCCGGCCGGGAGAAGATCTGGCAGAGTCTGCAGAAATGCAGGCTCTGCTTCCCAGGCTACGGGTGCCAGCCAGAGATCCACAGGTGGAAGAGGGGCACGGAAAAGCAATGTGGAGATGTGGTCGGAGAGTGGGCCTGGAGAGTCCAGTTCCACGTACTGCTCCCGCATGGCCGCAAGGTTTGCGGAGTATGAGCAGCGCGGCAAGGAGCTGAGGATGGCCAGAGAGGATCTGCGTGCGGCCCAGAGTCTGATGAGCACCAGATCCAGAAAGAGCAAGCCAGAACTGAAGAGAAGGATAACATCCCTGAAGGGCGAGATTGTGAAGCTGGAAGCGAGGAGAGCGGAGATACTGGAGGGGAGCGGTCTCTTCAAGGAGAAGCTGATCAACAGCGATCCGTTTGCCGCCATGAAATCCCTAGGTAAGGTGGAGGTGGATGATGGGGAGAGTAGTGGCGGTGAACATAGTGAGGATGGTGGTGAAGATGTGATGGAGGAAAGTGCACAATGTGCGGAAGTTGTAGCTACTCCCTGTGACACCCAGACCCAGGATAGCTACATTGAGGCTGGACAGGTGGCACTACCACCAAGTGAGAGCGAGGAGGATGACGTGGAGGGTGAGGCTGGGGGTCTATTGAGAGCTATTATGATGCAAGAGTCCCCAGCCCACCTCCAGAATTTCACCTTTGGCGATGAAGAGTGTGAGGATGTGGTGGTAAAGCAGAAGGCCAAGAAGCGCAAGACAAAGGAGACGGTGCAATATGTATTTGTCCCTTTCCAGCAGTCTGGGCCAGCTGCAAAGCTGGTTCAGGCTGCAGGCTCCCCCAAACTGCCAGACCCCGTTCCTGTGGTGGAGCGGGGCCAGCATGGGGGGTACAGCATGGGGTCAGGAAAGGCTAAGGGTGCAATAGTTGTGAAGCCCACCCATCCTGTCGGTAGGGAAGGGCAGGATGGGCTCATGCCGGGCAGCTCTGGCACTGCAGGACCGCCCCAGGGTGGCAGGGGGCGTGTCCAAGTGCCAGAGGCAAGTTACGCTGCTGTGTGCTCGGGGGGCGGTTCCCCGAGTACTGTGGGCACTACTGTCGCCACGGGGCACTCCCCTGTGAGGGGGGGGAGTGTCCGGGCGCCAGAGAGCGTTGAGTCCGTGTGCTCGGGGGGCGGTCCCCCGAGTACGGTTTGTTCTTCGGGCACTGCGGGGCACTCCCCTGTGAGGGGGGGGGGAGTGTCCCGGTGCCGGGATCAGTGTTCAGCAATGGCGCCGTGGGAGGAGCTGGGGTGCGCTCGGGGGGGCAGCCCCAGACTCAGGAGGCGTCATTGCCCAGTCAGGAGGAGAAGCCATCGTCAGCAGCAGCAGCAGCAGCCAAGCTGGAAAAAAAGAACTTAGTAAAGCCAGCAGTCCTATAATTTCCAGCCAGCCCAGAATCAGTTAGGCAGGGTATGAGTGAGAATGCTGAGTGTAGTAGTGTTGTGGATGAGAGGAGTGTCAGTGGAGTGAATGTTGGTGGGAGTAGTGGTATGAATGGAAAAAAGGATGATGTGAGTGGTGATGTGAGTGGTGGTGTGAATGGTGGTTCTGGGTCTGGGTCTGGGTCTGGGTCTGGCCTGGCTGCCCCCCCGGCAGTGACTGCTCCTAGGAGCTATGCTAATGTCACTGCCGGGGGTCCAGGGGGGTCCCCGTCTCCGTCCGTCCCCGGGGGTTACTTGCAACAGCGCCTCCTGGAGGCTCTGCGTAGGGGCAACAGGTCGATCCAGGTAGAGGGAAGGGGTGAGGTTGACCTGTCTTTCTGGATAGAGAGGCACGGTTTGGGGGCTTTCCGAGAGCAGAATGGGGAGGTGGTCTGGTCCCTCCCGACAACTGGGCAGGACAATAACCGCAGGAATGTGGTCCGTCTGATTTGGGGGGGGGGGTGAGGATGCGTGCCCACCTCGCGCTAAAGTGGTTGAGCTCCTCCTCCAGATGGAATTCAGGGCGAGTGACATCTTTGCCCTGATTCACCCCTACGGTACGTCCGAGTTTGACGTCAGTTTCGTTCGGCCAGAGGGTCTCGAACTCTTCTGGTCAAACTACGAGGTGGCGAAGAACGAGCCCGGCTGGCGGGATTTTGCCGTAAAAGCAATTTCCCGTCAGAACTCAGTCAAGAAGGTGACCGTTTTGACCCGTAACGAGTCACTTACTTGTTACGACATCATGACCTGGCTCGGTCGGTATGGGGATGTGACGGACATGCCCAAGAAAAACTTTGATGAGCACGGGATCTGGTCCGGGGCCTGGACGTTTTCCGTCAAACTCAGGCGTTCAGGGAGTATGGTTGCCCACATTCCGTCAGCCGCCTTCCTTGGACGTGACAGGATCCAGGTCTTCTACCAGGGGCAGCCTAAGGTCTGTCACAGGTGTGGTAGCCCCACCCATTTTAGCGCAACCTGTACTGTACAGGTCTGTGCTTTGTGTGGTGGGGTGGGTCATCTGGCCGCATCCTGTAGGCAGATCCGCTGCCATCTGTGTGGTGTCCTCGGGCACCCTTTTAGCCGTTGTCCTAGCGCCTTCGCCCATGCGGCGGCCGCTTCGGCTGGGGAGAGCTGTGAAGTTGCCTCGGCTGGAGAGGGTACGAGCAGGGATGGGGGCGCACCAGGGCTAGTGAGGAGGAAGGGCCCCGCCAAACTAAGGCGGGAGGAAAATCGGAGGAGGAGTAGGGAGCTGGAGAGGGCCCAAGTGACGGGGGTAGCTCCGGCCCCTGCTCCTAAAGCTGGCCCTGAAATTACTGAAGCCCTGGAGGAGGATGTGCTGGATGAGGAGATCAGGAGACTGGGCGAAGAGGAAGGCAATATGGCCGACTCTTCCGATTCCTCCCACTATGAAAGTGTGGATGAGGAGAGTGTAGAGAAGGCGAAAAAGAAAGACAAGGGCAAAAGGAAAGGGAGAAAGAAGAGGTGCAAGCCCTCTCTCCCCCCTTCTGCGGGCCGGGTCCCAAGCGGAAGCCTGACTGCCCCCCCTCTGGTTGACCTGTCAAACCGGTACCTCGTCCTTGATAACATCTCCTCCCCCTCCTTGGAGGGGGAAGGTGAGGGCGAGGTGCCCAGGGAGAAAGAGCCTCTCGGGGGAACTGGGCCCTGTCCTGTTGAGGCACCTTCCTCGGAGGGCAGGGCTAGACCGGGGTCAGACGGAGACGGGGACCATATGGACCAGAGTGAGTCCAAAAAAAGAGGCAAAAGCAGTCCTGCCCTTTCTTCTTCTTCTGGGGATGAGGGGATGAAGAAGAAGGGTAAGAAAAAATAAAGGTGAGGCCATCTAACTCAATCACCCATGATGGCGGCACTCACCCCATTGACGCTGGCATCCATTAACTGTGCCAGTATAAAGTTGGATACGGCTAGCTTCGCAGCCTTTGATTTTCTCGGCAGTGTTGAAGCCGACATTTTCTTTTTACAGGAGACCAGGTTGTCAGATCTAGCCTCTCTGGTTAAAGCCAGAAGAGAGTGGAGGCGCAGGCCCTCCCACTGGTCTCTTGCGGCTGAGCCGTATAGTGGGGTGGCGGTCCTTTTTACCGCTCCGGTTGAATGCCGGCGGGTTATTGAGTTAGAAATGGGGAGGTGCCTGTTCTTAGATGCCCTCATGAAGGGGCAAGAGCTCCGGCTCATTAACATCTGCGCCCCAAGTGGGGCCGCAAAGATCTCTTTATGAGGATTAAGCCCTTCCTTTTTACTAGCCGGCAAGTGATTTTTGGAGGGGACTTCAATAATGTCACGAGGTCCGAAGATAGGAGAGGTTCCAATGGTCCGCTAGCTTACGATAGCGTGGCCTTCAATAATATAGTTAGGGAAGCTCGCCTAGAGGACGCCCACATCCGGAGCCCCTCAGGCCACGTGGGTTTCACCTATCATCGAGGTAGCTGCAGGTCTAGGATAGACAGGTTTTATTTAAAGGAGGAAGCCGTCTCTTCCGCAGTGTCCGTGGTTGAGGTGGAATTCTCCGATCACTGTATGATTTTGTTTTCCTTGAATGTTTCAGAGACCCCCCCCCCGGATGGGTAAAGGTTATTGGAAGCTGAATTCGTCCCTCCCGGAGGAAGCGGAGATAAGACAGTCCTTTGAGGATTTTCTTCAGAGTCAGGTACCTTTACTGGACCTTTGTAGTAGTAAGTCAGAGTGGTGGGAGATATTCAAGAAGCGGGTTGCGGGGTTCTTCCGCCAGCTCTCGAGCCTCAGGTCCCTGAATAGATACCGCCTGTATCAGGGTCTGAGGAGGAAACTCGAGCTCCTTGTCTCGGCTGGAGGTAGCCGGGAGGATATCTCCAGAGTGAAGTCCTTGCTGATGAGGTGTCAGTACGATAGACACGCATCTTTGGTTTTTGAGAGGGATAACGGGAGGTACCGCTCGCCCGACCCTTACAAGAACTGTAAGATGTCAGTGAGTAGTAAAGTGGTCTCATGACTGATTGATAGTATGGGATCTCTGAATCGGTCCAGATCGGTTATCCTGGAGGTCGGAAGGATCTAGATCGAGACGGGATGTCGGCTTTCCTGGCTGAAACTATTCCTGAGCCAGGGGTAGACCCCTCTCTTGATGTTTTGGCAGAAGAAATCAGGGAAGAGAAAGTGAGACTGGCGATCGAGGGGCTCGCCCCCAAGAAGTCGCCAGGTCCGGATGGCTTAACATCCGAGTGGTACAGGACCTTTAAGGAGTCTTTAGCTCCCCTCTTGACTGAGGTATTCAATGAGTGTCTCTCCTCGGGCACTCTACCAAAGTCAATGAGGAGGTCAGCCCTGATTCTTCTATCAAAGGGTAAAGATCCTAGCCGGATTGAGAATTGGAGGCCCATAGCTCTTCTCAATACGCACAGGAAGCTTCTGGCTAAGATACTGTTTAATCGGTTGGTGAAGTTTGCACCCCGGCTCCTTTCGGGGGCCCAGCACTGCTCTGTTCCAGGCCAAAGCACCTTAAGTGCAGTCCTAAGTGTCAGGGAGGCAGTGGAGCGGAGTAGTGCGGGTCTCTGGAAGAGGTTCATGCTGTCCTTGGATCAGGCTAAAGCATTTGATCAGGTGAACCACGAGTACCTCTGGTCCGTCCTCCTGAGATATGGCTTACCGAGTACTTTTGTGAATTGGCTTGTCACCTTATATGCAGGGGCAGAGAGTTTCCCGCTGGTGAACGGTTGGTCTGGCCGCTCTTTTGAGGTGGGGTCCGGAGTCCGTCAGAGTTGTCCTTTGAGCCAGCTGTTATACGTGTTCGCAACTGATCCCTTCGTCCGGAGGGTAGATTGTGGGCCATTGGCGGGAGTCGGGATGACTCTGGCGGAGCCGGATGTCGCCCAGAGAGTGGTGGCGTAAGCTGATGATGTCACTATTTTCGTCTCCTCACGGGAGGAGGTCGATGTGGTGATGTCAGAGGTGGACCGCTACTCGGAGGCATCCGGGTCCAAGATCAACCAGGATAAGTGTGAAAGTTTCTGGCTGGGAGGGGGAGATCCCACATTTGATCTCCCGGACACCCTTCCAGGGCTCCAAGAGTCAGCAAAAATTCTGGGCATCACATTCGGCCAGGATGATTATCCCACCAAAAACTGGGACGGTAAGCTCCAGGATGCCACTCAGAGGGTGAACCAATGGAAGGGATGGTCTATGACCCTCAGGGAAAGGGTACACCTGATCAAATCGTACCTGCTCTCCTTGTTTATCTATCTGGGCAGTGTATGTATCTTACCAGAGGCTTACTACACTAGGGTCTACAGCCTGTTTTTCCAACTGTTATGGGGGAACAGGTTGAACCTAGTCAAGAGGGAGGTTACGTACCGCACGAGGAGACTAGGGGATTTATCTATGGTAAACCCTGTGGTGTTCTTAACGAACACCTTCTTGAAAGCCAACATTGCAAGCCTCTGGAAAGAGAGGGCTCCTCCGTGGGTACTCTCCTGCAGGGAATGGTTTCGGCCTTTCTTCCAGGAATGGGAGACAGGAGGGCAAGTGAAGGACCTCCTTAAGCCCCATGGATATCTTCTGGCTTACGCTACCCCGACTCTGAAGGCGATACGTCGGTGGGGTCTGGGAGTGTGGGAGATCAGGACCCAGTCAAGGCAGTTCCTTGACAAACGGGTTCTGTTGACCCACTTCCAGAAGCCTCTGGCTCTCAGGGACTGCCCAGGTCGGGATCTGAGGGTGGAGTTGTATCTTTTAAACATGAAAAGGATCCCCCAGAAGTTTTGGGACATGGCCTGGTGCTGCTTTCAGGGGAAGCTATGTGTAAGGGACAATCTGAAGTGCAGGAGATCTGATGACCGGGGATGTCCCCGAGAAGAGTGCGGGGACACGCTGGAAAGCATGGACCACTTCCTGCTTCATTGTCCCTTTAACATAGGGGTCTACAACAGGGTGGGCGCTTCCATCGGCTGGAGTCAACTTGCCGGCCTTGCCTATCCGGAGTGGCCTTATGGGGCATTCAGGAACCTGGGTGGCCGAGATCGGGGCACTTTATTCTTAGTCAGTTTAGTGGTTAGGTACTACACGTGGAATGCACGATGCTTAGTGTCGACTCAACAGAAAATCCTCTCCGAGGTGGAGGTCTGTAGGAACATCACCGGTGACCTCAGGAAGATCAGGTCTCTGGGGTATGGCAGTCTTGGTACCAGTAGGGCTTCTCTCCTGTGGAGAGGTTTCTCATTTCATGTGCCCTAGGTACTAAACCTTTTGGGTAGAGTACCTTTTATTTTGGTTAGGGGCAGTGTTATAGGGGTAGAGATAGGGTGAGGGCAGGGTCAGATTTATTGTAGGGATAGAATTAGGGAGAATTGTAGGGGGAGTTAGGGAAAGAGTATAAAATGATTTATGTATCAGGTCTGCCATCCTTCTCCCTGGTGTTGGGCTGATGCATGTGCACATTAGCTTTTTGTTTTGTTTTCAGTAGACATGGTATGAAGGGCTTACAGGCAACCAAACTTGGGCCTAAAGGGGGTTGTGGTTCAGAGTGTATAAGTTTGTATATAAGTTGGTTGGGAGGAGTGTTAGGTGGGGAGGGTGTATTTGTGGGTTGTGTTTTTGTGGTGTTTTGGGGACCTGACATAGGTCAGTTAAGGACTGTAGTTTGAGAACTGTATGGATGGTATGAACTCTGACCCATGTACAGGAGGGGTGGTGTGGGTGAGGGGATAGTTTTAGTGTAGGTGTTTTCTGTTGCTTTCTGTAGTGTATTTATTATATTTTGTATATTTTCTGTGATTTTTGTATATATTGTGTTTTGTATATATTGTGTTTTGTATTTATATTGTTTTATATTATATAGTGTATAGTGGCAGTCGGGCCAGTAGTTAAGTGGTGTCAGATGTATTTATGTGTATGTGTATGTTTGTGTATGTTTATGTTTCTCCTTGGGGGGGCCGCTCCCCTCCGGTGTCTCTGCCCTCCTCGCCTCCGGCTTCGCGGTCTCGTTTTTCGGCGGTGTTGTCCTTCTCTTCGGTTCTGGCTTGCTCTTTTTAGGTCCAGCGCTCGCCGGATTCTGGGCCGTGTGCAGATCCTCTCTGGCCGTCCTCGGCTTCTTGCCGCGCTGGGCGTGCTTCGCGGGCCTTGCGGCGGTGCGGGGGCGGTGCGTGGGGCTGGGCTCTTTGGGCCCTTTCTCCGGCCGCATCTCCGCGCTGCTTTTCCTTGCCCTTCTTTCACCTGTGGATCTCTGGCTGGGAGGCAGAGCGTTGTTTTTTTTTTTTTAGCAAGTTGTGCTGAGCAATTTTTTTTTATTTATTTTTTTTTATTTTAATATTTTTATTTATTTACTTATTTTTTATCCCCTGGGTAAGGGTAATTTTTCAGTTATAGCCAAGTTGTGCTACTTTTATGTTCCTTTTCTTTTGTTTTGTTTTTATAGCCAAGTCGTGCTGAATTTTATGTTTATATATTTTTATAAGCCAAGTTGGGCTATTTTTATGTTCATTTTTTGGAATGCGTGTTTGTGTGTGTTGTATTGGTATGGGGAAAAAAAGTAAAAGTGTATTTTAGTAAGTTTGGGCTGGCCGGTTAGGCAGAGTTTGTTTTTGTAATTTTATTTTTGTTATAGCTGGTTAAGCTTGTTTTTGTTTTATGTTTTGTATCAGGTGTGTTTTTCATTTTTATGATAAAAAAGAGTTACAGGATATAACTTAGGATCAGTACAGGATACGTATGGGGGGAGGCGATTATCAGATTATGCATGTGAGGGGAGGATAATAATGATTATTATAATCCTCCCCTCACATATATGAAACATCTCCCCCTCACATATATAATCTGATAACCCCCCTCCTCACATTGATAATCCCCTCACATATAATCTGATTATGATATTATATATGTGAGGGGATAATCAATGTGAGGAGGGGGTGATCAGATTATACATGTGAGGGAGAGATGTTACATATATGTGAGGGGAGGATTATAATAATCATTATTATCCTCCCCTCACATGCATAATTTCCTCCTTTCTCACATTATATAATAGCCCCCCCCACATTATATAATAAATACCCCCCCCACATTATATAATAAATACCCCCTCACATTATATAATAACCCCCCCACATTATATAATAAATACCCCCACCACACACACACTATATAATAAATACCCCCACCACACACACACACACACTATATAATCAATCCCCCCCACCACACACACTATATTATAAATCCCCCCACCACACACACACACACACACACACACACGCACACACACACTATATAATGAATCCCTCCCACCACACACACTATATAATAAATCCCCCCCAACACACACAATATAATAAATCTCCCCCACCACACACACACTATATAATAAATCCCCCCCACCACACACACACACTATATAATAAATCCCCCCCACCACACACACACTATATAATAAATCCCCCACCACCACACACACTATATAATAAATCCCCCCACCACACACACACTATATAATAAATCCCCCCCATCACACACACACACTATATAATAAATTCCCCACCACACACACACTATATAATAAATCCCCCCACCACACACACACACACACTATATAATAAATCCCCACACCACACACTATATAATAAATCCCCCCCACCACACACTATATAATAAATCCCCCCACCACACACACACACTATATAATAAATCCCCACCACCACACACACACACACTATATAATATATCCCCCCCCACCACACACACACACACACACTATATAATAAATCCCCCCACCACACACACTGTCACGATCCCGGCTGGTAGGAGGTGGATCCTCTGTGCCAGAGAGGGATAGCGAGGACCGTGCTAGTGGACCGGTTCTAAGTCACTACTGGTTTTCACCAGAGCCCGCCGCAAAGCGGGATGGTCTTGCTGCGGCGGTAGTGACCAGGTCGTATCCACTAGCAACGGCTCACCTCTCTGGCTGCTGAAGATAGGCGAGGTACAAGGGAGTAGGCAGAAGCAAAGTCGGACGTAGCAGAAGGTCGGGGGCAGGCGGCAAGGTTCGTAGTCAGGGGAGATAGCAAAGTTCTGGTACACAGGGTATAAACACACAAAAAACGCTTTCACTAGGCTCAAGGGCAACAAGATCCGGCAAGGAAGTGCAAGGGAGGAGACTAGATATAGCCAGGAAACAGATGGGAACCAATTAAGCTAATTGGGCCAGGCACCAATCATTGGTGCACTGGCCCTTTAAGTCTCAGGGAGCTGGCGCGCGCGCGCCCTAGAGAGCGGAGCCGCGCGCGCCAGCACATGACCGCAGGAGACGGGAACGGGTAAGTGACCTGGGATGCGATTCGCGAGCGGGCGCGTCCCGCTGTGCGAATCGCATCCCCAACGGCCATGACAGGGCAGTGCTCCCGGTCAGCGATGACCGGGGAGCTGCAGGGAGAAAGGCGCCGTGAGCGCTCCGGGGAGGAGCGGGGACCCGGAGCGCTAGGCGTAACAGTACCCCCCCCCCTTAGGTCTCCCCTTCTCTTTATCGGGTAACTGCCTCCCCTGGGATGAGGACACCGGGAAAGGATGGAGGGATTCCTCAACGGCAGGCAGAACCGCAGGAGTAGGAATGGGGAGAGAGGGCAGAGGGCGGGACCTGGCACGGGGCAGTGTGACACCAGGACGAGGGCCATGAGGGGACACAGAAGCTTGCCTGATGGAACTGGGAGGGGGGGAAGGGCATTTCCTGTGGCAGGCAGAGTCCTTAATGACCTTAGGGGGACCGGGTACAGGAGGAACCACAGAGTTGCGGCAAGGGTTACTGGGAACCGGTTTTAGACAGTTCTTGGAACAAGAGGACCCCCAACTCTTGATCTCCCCAGTGGACCAATCCAGGGTTGGGGAATGAAGTTGAAGCCAGGGAAGTCCAAGGAGAATTTCCGAGGTGAAATTGGGGAGGACCAAAAGTTCAATCCTCTCGTGATGAGATCCGATGCTCATAAGAAGGGGCTCCGTGCGGAAACGTATGGTACAGTCCAACCTGGCTCCGTTGACCGCGGAAATGTGGAGTGGCTTGACAAGACGGGTCACCGGAATATGGAATTTATTCACAAAGGACTCCCGAATAAAATTCCCAGAAGCTCCAGAGTCCAGACAGGCCACGGCTGAGAGGGGAGAGCTGGCTGAAGTGGAAATCCGAACAGGTACCGTGAGACGTGGAGAAGCCGACTTGGCATCAAGAGACGCCACACCCACGAGAGCTGAGTGCGAGCGTGCGTTTCCCAGACGTGGAGGACGGATTGGGCAATCCACCAAAAAATGTTCAGTACTGGCACAGTACAGACAAAGATTCTCTTCCTTACGGCGATTCCTCTCTTCCAGGGTCAGGCGAGACCGATCCACTTGCATGGCCTCCTCGGCGGGAGGCCTAGGCGCAGATTGCAGTGGAGACTGTGGGAGAGGTGTCCAGAGATCTAAGTCCTTTTCCTGGCGGAGCTCTTGATGCCTCTCAGAAAAACGCATGTCAATGCGAGTGGCTAGATGAATGAGTTCATGCAGGTTAGCAGGAGTCTCTCGTGCGGCCAGAACATCCTTAATGTTGCTGGATAGGCCTTTTTTAAAGGTCACGCAGAGGGCCTCATTATTCCAGGATAGTTCAGAAGCAAGAGTACGGAATTGTATGGCGTACTCGCCAACGGAGGAATTACCCTGGACCAGGTTCAGCAGGGCAGTCTCAGCAGAAGAGGCTCGGGCAGGTTCCTCAAAGACACTTCGAATTTCCGAGAAGAAGGAGTGTACAGAGGCAGTGACGGGGTCATCGCGGTCCCAGAGCGGTGTGGCCCATGACAGGGCTTTTCCAGACAGAAGGCTGACTACGAAAGCCACCTTAGACCTTTCAGTAGGAAACTGATCCGACATCATCTCCAGATGCAGGGAACATTGGGAAAGAAAGCCACGGCAAAACTTAGAGTCCCCATTAAATTTGTCCGGCAAAGACAGGCGGAGGCTAGGAGTGGCCACTCGCTGCGGAAGAGGTGCAGGAGCTGGCGGAGGAGATGGTTGCTGCTGCTGTAGCTGAGACTGAATCTGCTGTAGCTGCGACTGGAGTTGCTGAGTCATGGTGGTCAAGTACGACAGCTGGTGATCTTGTTGGGCAATCTGTCGGGCTTGCTGGGCGACCAGTGTGGGGAGGTCGGCGACAACAGGCAGAGGAACTTCAGCGGGATCCATGGCCGGATCTACTGTCACGATCCCGGCTGGTAGGAGGTGGATCCTCTGTGCCAGAGAGGGATAGCGAGGACCGTGCTAGTGGACCGGTTCTAAGTCACTACTGGTTTTCACCAGAGCCCGCCGCAAAGCGGGATGGTCTTGCTGCGGCGGTAGTGACCAGGTCGTATCCACTAGCAACGGCTCACCTCTCTGGCTGCTGAAGATAGGCGAGGTACAAGGGAGTAGGCAGAAGCAAAGTCGGACGTAGCAGAAGGTCGGGGGCAGGCGGCAAGGTTCGTAGTCAGGGGAGATAGCAAAGTTCTGGTACACAGGGTATAAACACACAAAAAACGCTTTCACTAGGCTCAAGGGCAACAAGATCCGGCAAGGAAGTGCAAGGGAGGAGACTAGATATAGCCAGGAAACAGATGGGAACCAATTAAGCTAATTGGGCCAGGCACCAATCATTGGTGCACTGGCCCTTTAAGTCTCAGGGAGCTGGCGCGCGCGCGCCCTAGAGAGCGGAGCCGCGCGCGCCAGCACATGACCGCAGGAGACGGGAACGGGTAAGTGACCTGGGATGCGATTCGCGAGCGGGCGCGTCCCGCTGTGCGAATCGCATCCCCAACGGCCATGACAGGGCAGTGCTCCCGGTCAGCGCTGACCGGGGAGCTGCAGGGAGAAAGGCGCCGTGAGCGCTCCGGGGAGGAGCGGGGACCCGGAGCGCTAGGCGTAACACACACACTATAATAAATCCCCACCACCACACACACTATATAATAAATCCCCCCCACCACACACACACACACTATATAATAAATCCCCCCCCCCACCACACACACACACACTATATAATAAATCCCCCCACCACACACACACTATAATAAATCCCCACCACCACACACACACTATATAATAAATCCTCACCACAGACACACACTATATAATAAATCCCCCCACCATACACACTATATAATAAATCCCCCCCAACACACACACACTATATAATAAATCCCCCCACCACACACACACTATATAATAAATCCCCCCCACCACACACACTATATAATAAATCCCCCCCACCACACACACTATATAATAAATCCCCCCCACCACACACACTATATAATAAATCCCCCCCACCACACACACACTATATAATAAATCCCCCCCACCACACACACTATATAATAAATCCCCTTCACCACACATACACACTATATAATAAATCCCCCACCACACACACACTATATAATAAATCCCCCACCACCACACACACTATATAATAAATACCCCCACCACACACACACTATATTAAATCCCCCCCACCACACACACACTATATAATAAATCCCCACCACACACACACACTATATAATAAATCCCCCCCACCACACACACACACTATATAATAAATTCCCCCACCACACACACAAACTATATAATAAATCCCCCCCAACACACACACTATATAATAAATCCCCCCAACACACACACTATATAATAAATCCCCACACACACACACTATATAATAAGTCCCCACCACCACACACATACACTATATAATAAATCCTCCCCACCACACACACACTATATAATAAATCCCCCCCAACACACACACTATATAATAAATCCCCTCCCACCACACACTATATAATAAATCCCCACCACACACACACTATATAATAAATCCCCCCAACACAAACACTATATAATAAATCCCCCCCAACACACACACTATATAATAAATCCCCTCCCCACCACACACTATATAATAAATCCCCAACACACACACACTATATAATAAATCCCCCCCAACACACACACTATATAATAAATCCCCACCACACACACACTATATAATAAATCCCCCCCACCACACACACTATATAATAAATCCCCACCACACACACACTATATAATAAATCCCCCCCAACACACACACTATATAATAAATCCCCCTACCCACCACACACACACTATATAATAAATCCCCCCCAACACACACACTATATAATAAATACCCACCACCACACACACACACTATATAATAAATCCCCCCACCACACACACACTATACAATAAATCCCCCCCAACCACACACACACTATATAATAAATCCCCCCACCACACACACACTATATAATAAATCCCCCCCCACCACACACACACTATATAATAAATCCCCCCCACCACACACACACTATATAATAAATCCCCCCAACACAAACACTATATAATAAATCCCCCCCAACACACACACTATATAATAAATCCCCTCCCCACCACACACTATATAATAAATCCCCACCACACACACACTATGTAATAAATCCCCCCCAACACACACTGTATAATAAATCCCCACCACACACACACACTATATAATAAATCCCCCCCAATACACACACTATATAATAAATCCCCACCACACACACACACTATATAATAAATCCCCCCAACACACACACTATATAATAAATCCCCACCACCACACACACACTATATAATAAATCCCCACCACCACACACACACTATATAATAAATCCCCCCACCACAGACACAATATATAATAAATCCCCCCCAACACACACTATATAATAACCCCCCCCCCCACCACACACACTATATAATAAATCTCCCCCACCACACACACACTATATAATAAATCCCCTCCACCACACACACACTATATAATAAATCCCCCCCAACCACACACACACTGTATAATAAATCCCCCCCAACACACACTATATAATAAATCCCCCCAACACACACTATATAATAAATCCCCCCCACCACACACACACTATATAATAAATCCCCCCCACCACACACACACTATATAATAACCCCCCACACACACACACTATATAATAAATCCCCTCCACCACACACACACTATACAATAAATACCCCCCAACACACACACTATATAATAAATCCCCCCCCAACACACACACTATATAATAAATCCCCCCCAACACACACACTATATAATAAATCCCCCCCCACACACACTATCTAATAAATCCCCCCCACACACAATATATAATAAACACCCAAAACCCTATATAATAAATCCCCCCCAACACACACTATATAGTAAATCCCCCCCAACACACACTATATAGTAAATCCCCCCCACCACACACACACACTATATAATAAATCAATCTCCACCACACACACACTATATAATAAATCCCCCCACCACACACACTATATAATAAATCCCCCCCAACACACACACTATATAATAAATCCCCCCAACACACACACTATATAATAAATCCCCCCCACCACACACACACTATATAATAAATTTCCCCCCCAACACACACTATATAATAAATCCCCCCCAACACAAACTATATAATAAATACCCCCAACACACACACTATATAATAAATCCCCCCCACCACACACACACACACACACACACACACAAACTATATAATAAATCCCCCCCAACACGAACTATATAATAAATCACCCCCAAGACACACTATATAATAAATCCCCCCACCACACACACACTATATAATAAATCCCCCCCACCACACACACTATATAATAAATCCCCCCCACCACACACACTATATAATAAATCCCCCCCACCACACACACTATATAATAAATCCCCCCCACCACACACACACTATATAATAAATCCCCCCCACCACACACACTATATAATAAATCCCCCACCACCACACACACTATATAATAAATCCCCCCCACCACACACACTATATAATAACCCCCCCCCCACACACTATATAATAAATCCCCCCCCACACACACACACACTATATAATAAATCCCCCCCACCACACACACTATATAATAACCCCCCCCACACACTATATAATAAATCCCCCCCACCACACACGCTATATAATAAATCCCCCCCAACACACACTATATAATAAATCCCCCCCCACCACACACACACTATATAATAAATCCCCCTCAACACACACACACTATATAATAAATCCCCCCACCACACACACACACTATGTAATAAATCCCCCCACCACACACACTATATAATAAATCCCCCCCAACACACACACACTATATAATAAATCCCCCCCACCACACACACACACACACTATATAATAAATCCCCCCCAAAACACACACACACTATATAATAAATCCCCCCACCACACACACACTATATAATAAATCCCCCCCCCACCACACACACACTATATAATAAATCCCCCCCACCACACACACACTATATAATAAATCCCCCCACCACACACACACTATATAATAAATCCCCCCCAACACACTATATAATAAATCCCCCCAACACACACTATATAATAACCCCCCCCCCCCACCACACACACTATATAATAAATCCCCCCCACCACACACACACTATATAATAAATCCCCACCACCACACACACACTATATAATAAATCCCCCCCAACACACACTATATAATAAATCCCCCCAACACACACTATATAATAAATCCCCCCCACCACACACACACACTATATAATAACCCCCCCCCACACACACACACACACTATATAATAAATCCCCCCACCACACACACACTATACAATAAATCCCCGCCCCAACACACACACTATATAATAAATCCCCCCCAACACACACACTATATAATAAATCCCCCCCAACACACACACTATATAATAAATCCCCCCCCACACACACACCATATAATAAATGCCCCCCACACACACTATATAATAAATCCCCCCCACACACTATATAATAAATCCCCCCCAACACACACACTATATAATAAATCCCCCCCCACACACACACCATATAATAAATGCCCCCCACACACACTATATAATAAATCCCCCCCACACACTATATAATAAATCCCCCCAACACACACACTATATAATAAATCCCCCCCACACACTATATAATAAATCCCCCCCAACACACACTATATAGTAAATCCCCCCAACACACACTATATAGTAAATCCCCACCACCACACACACATACACTATATAATAAATCCCTCTCCACCACACACACACTATATAATAAATCCCCCCACCACACACACTATATAATAAATCCCCCCCAACACACACACTATATAATAAATCCCCCCCAACACACACACTATATAATAAATCCCCCCCACCACACACACACACACACTATATAATAAATCCCCCCCTAACACACACTATATAATAAATCCCCCCCAACACACACTATATAATAAATCCCCCCCCAACACGAACTATATAATAAATCCCCCCCAAGACACACTATATAATAAATCCCCCCATCACACACACTATATAATAAATCCCCCCCACCACACACACTATATAATAAATCCCCCCCACCACACACACTATATAATAAATCCCCCCCACCACACACACACTATATAATAAATCCCCCCCACCACACACACTATATAATAAATCCCCTTCACCACACATACACACTATATAATAAATCCCCCCCACCACACACACACTATATAATAAATCCCCCACCACCACACACACTATATAATAAATCCCCCCACCACACACACACTATATTAAATCCCCCCCACCACACACACACTATATAATAAATCCCCACCACACACACACACTATATAATAAATCCCCCCCACCACACACACACACTATATAATAAATCCCCCCACCACACACACAAACTATATAATAAATCCCCCCCAACACACACACTATATAATAAATCCCCCCAACACACACACTATATAATAAATCCCCACACACACACACTATATAATAAGTCCCCACCACCACACACATACACTATATAATAAATCCTCCCCACCACACACACACTATATAATAAATCCCCCCCAACACACACACTATATAATAAATCCCCTCCCCACCACACACTATATAATAAATCCCCACCACACACACACTATATAATAAATCCCCCCAACACAAACACTATATAATAAATCCCCCCCAACACACACACTATATAATAAATCCCCTCCCCACCACACACTATATAATAAATCCCCAACACACACACACTATATAATAAATCCCCCCCAACACACACACTATATAATAAATCCCCACCACACACACACTATATAATAAATCCCCCCCACCACACACACTATATAATAAATCCCCACCACACACACACTATATAATAAATCCCCCCCAACACACACACTATATAATAAATCCCCCTACCCACCACACACACACTATATAATAAATCCCCCCCAACACACACACTATATAATAAATACCCACCACCACACACACACACTATATAATAAATCCCCCCACCACACACACACTATACAATAAATCCCCCCCAACCACACACACACTATATAATAAATCCCCCCACCACACACACACTATATAATAAATCCCCCCCCACCACACACACACTATATAATAAATCCCCCCCACCACACACACACTATATAATAAATCCCCCCAACACAAACACTATATAATAAATCCCCCCCAACACACACACTATATAATAAATCCCCTCCCCACCACACACTATATAATAAATCCCCACCACACACACACTATGTAATAAATCCCCCCCAACACACACTGTATAATAAATCCCCACCACACACACACACTATATAATAAATCCCCCCCAATACACACACTATATAATAAATCCCCACCACACACACACACTATATAATAAATCCCCCCAACACGCACACTATATAATAAATCCCCACCACCACACACACACTATATAATAAATCCCACCACCACACACACACTATATAATAAATCCCCCCCACCACAGACACAATATATAATAAATCCCCCCCAACACACACTATATAATAACCCCCCCCCCCCACCACACACACTATATAATAAATCTCCCCCACCACACACACACTATATAATAAATCCCCTCCACCACACACACACTATATAATAAATCCCCCCCAACCACACACACACTGTATAATAAATCCCCCCCAACACACACTATATAATAAATCCCCCCAACACACACTATATAATAAATCCCCCCCACCACACACACACTATATAATAAATCCCCCCCACCACACACACACTATATAATAACCCCCCACACACACACACTATATAATAAATCCCCTCCACCACACACACACTATACAATAAATACCCCCCAACACACACACTATATAATAAAATCCCCCCCCAAAAACACACACTATATATAAATCCCCCCCAACACACACACACTATATAATAAATCCCCCCCCCCACACACACTATCTAATAAATCCCCCCCCACACACAATATATAATAAACACCCAAAAACCCTATATAATAAATCCCCCCAACACACACTATATAGGTAAATCCCCCCCAACACACACTATATAGTAAATCCCCCCCACCACACACACACACTATATAATAAATCAATCTCCACCACACACACACTATATAATAAATCCCCCCACCACACACACTATATAATAAATCCCCCCCCAACACACACACTATATAATAAATCCCCCCAACACACACACTATATAATAAATCCCCCCCCACCACACACACACTATATAATAAATCCCCCCCCCAACACACACTATATAATAAATCCCCCCCAACACAAACTATATAATAAATACCCCCAACACACACACTATATAATAAATCCCCCCCCACCACACACACACACACACACACACACACACACACACAAACTATATAATAAATCCCCCCCAACACGAACTATATAATAAATCACCCCCAAGACACACTATATAATAAATCCCCCCACCACACACACACTATATAATAAATCCCCCCACCACACACACACTATATAATAAATCCCCCCCACCACACACACTATATAATAAAATCCCCCCCCACCCACACACACTATATAATAAATCCCCCCCCACCACACACACACTATATAATAAATCCCCCCCACCACACACACTATATAATAAATCCCCCACCACCACACACACTATATAATAAATCCCCCCCACCACACACACTATATAATAAACCCCCCCCCCCACACACTATATAATAAATCCCCCCCCACACACACACACACTATATAATAAATCCCCCCCACCACACACACTATATAATAACCCCCCCCCACACACTATATAATAAATCCCCCCCACCACACACGCTATATAATAAATCCCCCCCCAACACACACTATATAATAAATCCCCCCCCCACCACACACACACTATATAATAAATCCCCCTCAACACACACACACTATATAATAAATCCCCCCACCACACACACACACTATGTAATAAATCCTCCCACCACACACACTATATAATAAATCCCCCCCAACACACACACACTATATAATAAATCCCCCCCACCACACACACACACACACTATATAATAAATCCCCCCCCCAAAAACACACACACACTATATAATAAATCCCCCCACCACACACACACTATATAATAAATCCCCCCCCACCACACACACACTATATAATAAATCCCCCCCACCACACACACACTATATAATAAATCCCCCCCACCACACACACACTATATAATAAATCCCCCCCCAACACACTATATAATAAATCCCCCCAACACACACTATATAATAACCCCCCCCCCACCACACACACTATATAATAAATCCCCCCACCACACACACACTATATAATAAATCCCCACCACCACACACACACTATATAATAAATCCCCCCCAACACACACTATATAATAAATCCCCCCAACACACACTATATAATAAATCCCCCCCACCACACACACACACTATATAATAACCCCCCCCCCACACACACACACACACTATATAATAAATCCCCCCACCACACACACACTATACAATAAATCCCCCCCCCAACACACACACTATATAATAAATCCCCCCCAACACACACACTATATAATAAATCCCCCCCAACACACACACTATATAATAAATCCCCCCCCACACACACACCATATAATAAATGCCCCCCACACACACTATATAATAAATCCCCCCCACACACTATATAATAAATCCCCCCCAACACACACACTATATAATAAATCCCCCCCCACACACACACCATATAATAAATGCCCCCCACACACACTATATAATAAATCCCCCCCCACACACTATATAATAAATCCCCCCCAACACACACACTATATAATAAATCCCCCCCACACACTATATAATAAATCCCCCCCAACACACACTATATAGTAAATCCCCCCAACACACACTATATAGTAAATCCCCACCACCACACACACATACACTATATAATAAATCCCTCTCCACCACACACACACTATATAATAAATCCCCCCACCACACACACACTATATAATAAATCCCCCCCAACACACACACTATATAATAAATCCCCCCCAACACACACACTATATAATAAATCCCCCCCACCACACACACACACACACTATATAATAAATCCCCCCCCTAACACACACTATATAATAAATCCCCCCCAACACACACTATATAATAAATCCCCCCCAACACGAACTATATAATAAATCCCCCCCAAGACACACTATATAATAAATCCCCCCATCACACACACTATATAATAAATCCCCACCACCACAAACACTATATAATAAATCCCCCTCACCACACACACACTATATAATAAATCCACTCCACCACACACACACACACACACTATATAATAAATCCCCCCCACCACACACACTATATAATAAATCCCCCCCACCACACACACTATATAATAAATCCCCCCCACCACACACACTATATAATAAATCCCCCCCACCACACACACTATATAATAAATCCCCCCCACCACACACACTATATAATAAATCCCCCCACCACACACACACTATATAATAAATCCCCCCCACCACACACACTATATAATAAATACCTCCACCACACACACACTATATAATAAATCCCCCCACCACACACACTATATAATAAATCTCCCCCCAACACACACTATATAATAAATCCCCCCCAACACACACTATATAATAAATCCCCCCCACCACACACACTATATAATAAATCCCCCCCAACACACACACTATATAATAAATTCCCCCCCACCACACACACACACACTATATAATAAATCCCCCCCAACACACACTATATAATAAATCCTCCCCCACCACACACACACTATATAATAAATCCCCCCACCACACACACTATATAATAAATCCCCACCACGCACACTATATATTAAATCCCCCCCACCACACACACACACTATATAATAAATCCCCCCCCCACCACACACACTATATAATAAATCCACCCAACACACACACACACTATATAATAAATCCCCCCCACCACACACACTATATAATAAATCCCCCCATCACACACACACACTATATAATAAATCCCCCAACCACACACACACTATATAATAAATCCCCCCCCCCCCCACAAATACACACTATATAATAAATCCCCCCCACCACACACACACTATTTAATAAATCCCCCCCACCACACACACACTATATAATAAATCCCCCCCACCACACACACACTATATAATAAATTCCCCCCACCACACACACACTATATAATAAATCCCCCCCACCACACACACTATAAAATAAATACCCCCCACCACACACACACACACTATATAATAAATCCCCCCCCCACCACATTCACTATATAATAAATCTCCACCACACACACTATATAATAAATCCCCCCCACCACACACACACTATATAATAAATCCCACCACCACACAAACACACTATATAATAAATCCCCCCCACCACACACACACTATATAATAAATCCCCCCCCAGTACACACACACTATATAATAAATCCCCCCCTCACACACACAAACTATATAATAAATCTCCCCCCCACACACACACACACTATATAATAAATCCCCCCACCACACACTATATAATAAATTCCCTTCACCACACACTATATAATAAATCCCCCCCTCCACACACTATATAATAAATCCCCCCCCCCCCCACACACACACAATATAATAAATCCCCCCACACCACACACTATATAATAAATCCCCACCACACACAATATATAATAAATCCCCCCCACACACACACACTATATAATTCCCCCCCACCACACACACACACTATATAATAAATCCCCCCCAACACACACACTATATAATAAATCCCCCCCACCACACACACACACACTATAAAATAAATCCCCCCCACCACACACACACTATATAATAAATACCCCCCACCACACACACTATAATAAATCCCCCCACCACAAACACACTATATAATAAATCCCCCCCACCACACACACAGTATATAATAAATCCACCCACCACACACACACTATATAATAAATACCCACCACACACACTATATAATAAATCCCCCCACCACCACACACACATTATATAATAAATCCCCCCCACCACACACCCACTATATAATAAATCCCCAACACACACACTATATAATAAATCCCCCCCAACACACACTATATAATAAATCCCCACCACACACACAATATATAATAAATCCCCCCACCACACACACACTATATAATAAATCCCCCCACCACACACACACTATATAATAAATCCCCCACCACACACACACTATATAATAAATCCCCCCCACCACACACACACTATAAAATAAATCCCCACCACACACACTATATAATAAATTCCCCCCAACACACACTATATAATAAATCCCCCCAACACACACACTATATAATAAATCCCCCCCACCACACACACACTATAATAAATCCCCCCCACCACACACACACTATATAATAAATACCCCCCCACCACACACACTATATAATAAATCCCCAACACCACACAAACACTATATAATAAATCCCCCCGCAACACACACTCTATATAATAAATCCCCCCCAACACACACTCTATATAATAAATCCCCACCACACACACACACACTATATAATAAATCCCCCACCACACACACACTATATAATAAATCCCCCCAACACACACACTATATAATAAATCCCCCCCCAACACACACACTATATAATAAATCCCCACCACACACACACTATATAATAAATCCCCCCCCCCCAACACACACACTATATAATAAATACCCCCCACCACACACACTATATAATAATTCCCCCCAACACACACACTATATAATAAATCCCCCCCCACCACACACACTATATAATAAATCCCTCCCACCACACACACACTATATACCGTATTTATCGGGGTATACCACGCACCGGCCTATAACACGCACCCTCATTTTACCACGGATATTTGGGTAAAAAAAGTTTTTTACCCAAATATCCATGAAAAAATGAGGGTGCGTGTTGTGCGCGTGTATACCCCGATATACCCCCAGGAAAGGCAGGGGTAGAGAGGCCTTCGCTGCCCGCTTCTCTCCCCCTGCCTTTCCTGGGGTCTAGAGCGCTGCTGTCGGCCCCTTTTTAACCCCTGGTTATCGGCGCCGCTGCCCGTTCTGTCCCCCTGACTATCGGTGCCGGCGCCGATAGCCAGGGAGAGAGAAGCGGCGCCGACAGCCAGGGGGAGAGAAGGGGCAGCGGCACCCATTGCCGGCGCCGCTGCCCCGTTGCCTCCCCCCATCCCCGATGGCATAATTACCTGAGTCCGGTCCGCGCTGCTCCAGGCCTCCATCGTGCGTCCCCAGCGTCGTTGCTATGCACGGCGCGGCGCTCTGACGTCATGCGCCGCGCCGTTCAGCGCATAGCAATGACGCCGGGGACGCACGACGGAGGCCTGGAGCAGCGGAGCAGCGCGGACCGGACTCAGGTAATTATGCCACCGGGGAGGCAACGGGGCAGCGGCGCCGGCAATGGGTGCCGCTGCCCCTTCTCTCCCCCTGGCTGTCGGCGCCGCTTCTCTCTCCCTGGCTATTGGCGCCGGCACCGATAGTCAGGGGGACAGAACGGGCAGCGGCGCCGATAACCAGGGGGTGAAAAGGGCCGACAGCAGCGCTCTAGACCCCAGGAAAGGCAGTGGGAGAGAAGCGGGCAGCGACGGCCTCTCTCCCCCTGCCTTTCCTGGGGGGGTATCGGCGTATAACACACACACAGACTTTAGGCTAAAAATTTTAGCCTAAAAAGTGCGTGTTATACGCCGATAAATACGGTAATAAATCCCCCCCACCACACACACTATATAAATCCCCCCCCCCCCACCACCACCACACACACACATCACAGCATGCCCGGACAGCCAAAGGCTCTCCGGGCATGCTGGCAGTTGTAGTTTTGCAACAGCTGGAGGCACCCAGGTTGGGAAACACTGGGTTAGGCCCTAAGGCAGTGTTTGCTAACCAGGGCTCCTCCAGCTGTTGCAAAACTACAACTCACAGCATGCCCGGACAGCTGAAGGCTCTCCGGGCATGCTGGTAGTTGTAGTGGGAGGGAGGGGTACCTGTACTGGCCTGGCGCTGGAAAACTGCCGGTGGGAGCTCATCTCCCCGCGCTCTCCTCTCAGCCGGTATATCTTAGTGGAGTAGCAATGGGGGCCCCGCGGGCCTAGCAACGGGGGGCCCCCTTCTTCACTGTGCGCGGGTTCCTGGAGCAGGTGCTCCAAAGGCTTTGGACCACAGCGCCAGTGATAATCCGGGACCCCAGCCTAGACGGGGCCCCCCGCACCGCGGGGGCTGCGTGGGCCTCCGCTACACCTGCTGGAGGCTCCGTTTTGGAAACCCAGCCGTACAAGACGTTTTTAATTTTTTATTGGGGGGGGGGGGACAGTGTAAGGGGGTGTATAAGTAGTGTTTTACCCTTTATTATGTGTTAGTGTAGTGTAGTGTTTTTAGGGTACATTCACACTGGCGTGCTACAGTGAATTTCCCGCTAGGAGTTTGCGCTGCGGCGAAAAATTTGCCGCAGCCCAAACTTGAAGCAGGAAATTTACTGGAAACCTGTCTGTGTGAATGTACCCTGTACATTCACATGGGGGGGCAAATCTCCAGCTGTTTCAAAACTACAACTCCCAGCATGTACTGACAGACCGTGCATGCTGGGAGTTGTACTTTTGCAACAGCTGGAGGCACACTGGTTGGAAAACCTTCAGTTAGGTTATGTTACCTAAGTCAGTATTTTCCAACCAGTGCGCTTCCAGCTGTTGCAAAACTACAATTCCCAGCATGAACTAATCACCGAAGGGCATGCTGAGAGATGTAGTTATGCAACAGCTGGAGGTACCCAACTACAATTCCCAGCATGCCGAGACAGCTGTTTGCTTTCTGGGCATGCTGGGGATTGCAGTTTTGCAACATCTGGAGAGCTACAGTTTTTAGACCACTACACAGTGATCTCCAAACTGTGGACCTCCAGATGTTGCAAAACTACAACTCCCAGCATGCCCAGACAACAAACAGCTATGTGGGCATGCTAGGAGTTGTAGTTTTGCAAGATCTGGAGGGATATAGTTTAGAGACCACTGTATAGTGGTCTCAAACTGCAGGACTCCAGCTGTTGCAAAACTACATATTCCAGCATGCCCAAACAGCTGTCTGGGCATGCTGGGAGTTGTAGTTTTGCAACATCTGGAGGGCTACAGTTAGAGACCACAGTCTCAGACTGTAGCCCTCCAGATCAACTTACCGGCTTCCGTAGGATCCCGGGAGCCGTCCTCTTCAGAAGCACGTGACGCCGCCCGCCGATCAACGTCGCCGCAGCCTCCGGACGGGTAAGTGGACGTCGGAGCCCGGTCCCCTTCGGTTCCCTGTTCTGCCCCGCCTATTGTGGGTGGGCAGGACGGGGAAAACGAAAGTTAACCCCCCTGCCCCCGGTCTGCTATTGGTCGTCGCCTCTGACGATCAATAGCAGACCAATAGCAGGGATAGGAGGGGTGGCATACCTGCCACCCCACTCCTATGCCTACAGGGGGATCGTGGGTGTCTTAGACAACCGCGATCCCCCTTCTATTCCGGGTCACCGGGTCACAATAGACCCGTATGACCCGGAATCGGCGCAAATCGCAAGTGTGAATTCACTTGCGATTTGCGCCGATTGCCAATTGGGGGCGGGGGGGGGGGGGTCTGATGACCCCCCCTGGGCATTTGCGCAGGGTGCCTGCTGATTGATATCAGCAGTCACCCCGGCCCGGTCCCCGCCCGGCGCGCGGCGGGGAGTGAAATTCCCACGGGCGTATGGATACGCCCTGGGTCCTTAAGTATTAGGTCGTCAAAGCGTATCCATACGCCCTAGGTCCTTAAGTGGTTAAACACTAACCTTGAGGTTGGGGAAATTTGCCAGATTTGTAAATTACTTCTTAAAAATCTTAATCCTTCCAATACTTATTAGCTGCTGTATTCTACAGAGGAAGTTATTTTCTTTTTGGATTTCTTTCCAGTCTGACCACAGTGCTCTCTGCTGACACCTCTGTCCATGTCAGGAACTGTCCGGAGTAGGAGAAGTTTACTATGGAGATTTGCTCCTACTCACAGAGAGCACTGTAGTCAGACCGAAAAGAACTATACAACTTCCTCTATAGCATACGGCAGCTGATAAGTACTGTAAGGATTAAGATTTTTAAGAAGTAATTTACAAATCTGTTTACCTTTCTTGCACCAGTTGATTTAAAAAAATAAAATAAAAAAATGTTTTCCCCCGGAGTACCCCTTTTACGTAACACCTGTAAATTCTGCACTACGAATATCACCAGCCACTGAAGAGAGAGGTCATCCAACAACTGAAGTCCCAAAAAAATCTGCCACTAAATCCCTCAAGCAACCGTTCAGCCCCATTCCAGAACCATCTGAACGGACCACAGGGACCAGTGTGGAGGAGAACAGTGTCCAGGCTGTAAAATAGAAGAACACCGGAGCAGCCAGATACACTGACTCTAAGGCTGAGCCTCATACTTCTACCGAAGCTGCAGAGTTATAGCGGAACTGTAAAAATGAAAGTACTACAACCCCCAGTGTGGTCCGTCTATGCCCCCCTAAGGGTCAGGGTTGGAGGAGGCACAGGTTGAACAGACACACTACAATGGGAGTTGTAGTACTGTAGTTGTTAAAGAAAAAAAAGATGTTTTCATCAGGTTGCCCATATCAACCAATCAGATTGCTTCTTTCATTCTTGAGAAGACCTCTGAAAAATAAAAGAAGTGATCTGATTGGTTGCTAAGAGCAACTGGACAACATTTCCTCTCCACAGGTACATTTCCTCGATTGTCTTCATATTTAGGATGAGAATCTACTGACAAAGTGAGTAGCCAACCATTTCTGGGCATAAAACTCTGTAAGAGACAGCAGTCTGGGGGCGTCTTTGGTGGACATGAAGGAAGGGGGGGGGGGGTCCAGGGAAATTGAGATTTGACGTCTGCAGCGAGCGCTTCTCACTGAGCGACGGGTCTCATCCCAGGTATTGCAGGGGGACCCCCCACAATCAGCTACTTATCCCATAACCCATGGATCGGGGATAAGTTAATTTTTGCCATAGTTCTCCTTTAATTGGCCAGAACACACCCAAAATCGGTCCCAGCCAAACATTGCTTCGTGTCCTGTCATTTCTCCCAGCTGTTCTTTTTCTACCTGCTTGTAAGGCATGCCTACACTCTCTAATTCCTTAAAGTGGTACTCCGCCCCTAGATATCTTATCCCCTACCTTAAGGATAGGACAAAAGATGACTGATCACTGGGACCCCCGTGATCTTCATGCAGCACCCGGCGTTCCAAATAATATATTTAGAACTCTGGGTTCTCGTGGTGCGGGGTCGTGACCTCACGCCACGCCCCTTTCCATTTATGTCTATGGGAGGTGGTGTGATGTCACAAGAAGGTGTGGCATGATGTCACGAATCCCACCACAGGAACCAGTGAGCTAAACATACTATTTAGAATTTTGGTTGCTGCATGGAGATTGCTGGGGTCCCAGCAGCAGGATCCCCTTGATCAGACATCTTATCCCCTATCCTTTACATAGGGGATAAGATATCTAGAGGCGGAGTACCCCTTTAAGGGACAGTTCATGTACCCAAAAGTTGATCCTTTGCAACCGTATGACCCCTAGCAAGTTCCCTGCATGAGTCCCATTCATCAGAAAAAGGCTTGTGCATGGAACTTGCTGGGTGTTCTACGTTTGCCTCATAAACTGCACCACCCAGCACCAGTTGCCTCTCTCCGCACCGCATTATGCAGATCGTGCAGGAGAGCAGCTTTGGTCATCCATGTTTTGCTAACTCTATTTTCACACACAGAAATAAATAAATGAGTCGAACAAGTCAAAGAACAGTTAAAAAAAAAAAGGGGAACTTTATTTATTATTTATTAAAATGTTTGTGTAGGGGACTTTTTGTAACCTCCCATCACTCACAAAGAGCGTACAGTAACTAATACTCAGGACAGGAAAAACCTCCAGAGGGGAGGAAACCTGTAGGGAATCCATGGCTACTGTATGGCCCTTCCTCTGGGCATACTAAAGGAGGTTACCTCTATAATTTGGGCAAATGTGTCTGTGTATGTGTGTGATTCCTAGGGCTGTGCCTTCATCCAACGTCTTGCTGTAGGTCCCGAAATGCTACTCCATGTCCTGGAAATAGTGCATCTAAGATAGGGGACAAAAAAGATAGATTATTTACATGTTTATCATAGAAATACACATGGAACTGCACTAAAGACCTTTTGGACACAACAATGTAACACTTACCAGTCACAGTCATGTGCATGACTTTGCATTCCCGTGTCCCTACACAGTGTCCAGCACCGGCCCCTCACTGATGAACAGGACCAGTGTTATTTCTGGGGCTATGCCTTCATCCAACGTCTTGCTGTAGGTCCCGAAATGCTACTCCATGTCCTGGAAATAGTGCATCTAAGATAGGGACAAAAAAGATAGATTATTTACATGTTTATCATAGAAATACACATGGAACTGCACTAACGATCTTTTGGACACAACAATGTAACACTTACCAGTCACAGTCATGTGTATGACTTTGCATTCCCGCGTCCCTACACAGTGTCCAGCACCGGCCCCTCACTGATGGAGAATGAACAGGAGCAGTGTTATTTCTGCTCAGTGCTGCTCTTTGGTGGACAATGGTTATGACATCACATGTGTGACACGCTGTTACCTCCTGGGAGTTCTATTTCAGTAGTGCTGCTCTCTGATTGGCTGAAAATCAAAAAAGCTTTCTAATATATTCTGTATGACTGTTATCTAAGGTTTTTGCCAATTTTTATTAAAATGGCGCCACTCCCTGTGGGTGCGTTATATTTGTTTCTCCTGACCAGACATTCTGTATAAGTAATATCATTTGGTGGCCCCTACAGCCTGGGCCCATAGGTTTCTTACATAGATCAATGCTACTCCGGTAGGCTCAATGAGCAGCGCTGGCCGCCGGGACCTCTGACGAGTGACGTCCCTGACGTTGCGGTCTGGAGCGAAGGATGTCACTAGTCAGACGTCCCGGCAGCCATTGATTTAAAGTGGTCGTGGCTCCTGCTGCCAGTTCAAGATCAGACACCATGGCCCTAGATTGACATACTGCAACATCGATCCCCTGTGGCTGCCCACCTGTTGCAAAACTACAACTCTCAGCCTTCAGCTGTCAGGGCATGCTGGAGCAGGGGCAGATCCAGAGTCGAGTCTCGGGAGGGGCGCTATTAGAGTATTTTGTGTTGGTGGACAGAAGATTACGGAACTTACAATATTATTAAATGTATCATACAGTCCTAACCTTGTTTAAGACTCTTAGGCCGTGCTCATATGTCAGAATAATAATCATATATACCAATTGCCACAGAATGGGAAAGTGCTAAGGCTCTATAGTGAGGAGAATACGCAGTGATATCAGTGACTACAGGTGACGGTCTTATCATTGTGTATTCTCCTCACTATAGAGAAGACGTCACCTGTAATCACTGATATCATTGTGTATTCTCCTCACTTTAGAGATCAGTGATTACAGGTGACGTCTTCTCTATAGTGAGGAGAATACACAATGATATCAGTGATTACAGGTGACGTCTTCTCTATAGTCTTTCCTTATCTAATTCAGATGGTAAATACCGCCAGGATTTGTTCCAGCTAAATCTTCTCTCTGCAGAACTTGATGCCCAGACGTCTCCTCACTATGCCAACGCATTCTGATCCTCTATATGAAAACAATAATTATTATAATACTGCCAAACACTGTATTCTTTGAATATAATACTGGCACATACCCTCCTAACATAATTCTGACATACTGTACCCCCTGAATATACAAAACACTGTACCCTCTGAATATAATACCACCATACACTGTACCCTCTGAATATAATACTACCACACACTGTGCCCTCTAAATGTAATACTACCAAACACTGCACCCTCTGAATATAATACTATCACACGCTGCACCCTCTAAATATAATACTATCATACACTGTACCCACTGAATATAATACTAACACACACTGTGCCCTCTAAATCTAATACTACCACACAGTGCATTCTCTGAATATAACTTGCTGTGCTGTAACTACCCTCTGAGTAAAATACCGTAATGTATTGTGGCCCCTAAAAAACGTACCACCCCAGAAATTCCTCACAATATACACTATACTTCTGAAAGGCAAAACACTCTGTGCCTTCACATATAGTAATAATGCCCCATCTTGTGCCCCTACATATAATATGACCCGTCCTGTTCCCCCACATAATAATGCCCTCTGTGCTGTGCCCCTCACATAGAATGCTCCTGTCATGTGCCCCACACATTTAATGCCCCCTGTGCTGTGCCCTTCACATATAATGCCCTCATTCTTTGCCCCTCACATATAATGCATCCATCATGCGCCCCTCATATATAAAGCCCCCATCATGCGTTCCGCACATATAATGCCCTTATCATGCGCCCCTCACATATAATGCCCCCTGTGCTGTGCCCTTCACATATAAAGCCCCATGTCCTGTCCCCTCAGGGGGCATTATATGTGAGGGGCACAGCACAGGGGGCAATATATGTGAGGGGAACAGCACAGGGGGCAATATATGTGAGGGGAACAGCAAAGGGGGCATTATAAGTGTGGGGTACATAACAGGGGGCATTATATCATATAATGCCCCCCTGTGCTGTGCCCCACACATATAATGCCCCCTGTGCTGTGCCCCACACATATAATTTATATGTGTGGCACAGCACAGGGGGCATTATATGTGAGGGGCACAGCACAGGGGGCATTATATGTGAGGGGCACAGCACAGGGGGCATTATATGTGAGGGGCACAGCACAGGGGGGCATTATATCATATAATGCCCCCCTGTGCTGTGCCCCACACATATAATGCCCCCTGTGCTGTGTGCCCCACACATATAATTTATATGTGTGGCACAGCACAGGGGGCATTATGTGAACGGCACAGCACAGGGGGCATTATATGATATAATGCCCCCCTGTCCCGTGCCCCTCACATATAATGCCCCCTGTGTTGTGCCCCTCACATATAATGTCCCCTGTGTTGTGCCCCTTACATAATGCCCCCTGTGCTGTGCATAATTTATATGTGTGGGGCACACAGCACAGGGGGCATTATATGTGAAGGGCACAGGACAGGGGGCATTATGTGAGGGGCACAGCACAGGGGGCATTATATGTGAAGGGCACAGGACAGGGGGCCCCCCTGTCATGTGCTCTTCACATATAATGCCCCCTGTGCTTTGCCCTGCAGACCCTCATTAAATATTCCCTTTTCTCTGACCCCCCTCCTCCTAACAGTGCAGCATATCCTGTTTCCATAATCCCCTGGACCCTGAGCATACCCTTACTTACAGTATGCAGGCCGCAGGGACGGGTCCTTCAGGCGCCGGCGCGATGATGTGACGTCATCGCGCCGGCCTTTAGTGGATCTCGTCCCCGCAGCTCACACGCTGTGTACTCACAGTGTGTGTGTAAGGTTAGTGCAGTGTTTCCCAACCTTTTTCGGGTCGGGGCACACCTCGGAATTTTTTTTTTTCGCGAGGCACCGCTACCGAGGTTGACGAGCAAAAAAAAAAGAGGGAAAAAACGCACCGCACTATATCTATTTATCTGTCTTACTGTCACTCAGTACTTATTGCACTTGTCTCCTTGGAGGACCGGACTATAGTTAAAAAAAAAAAAAAATATATATATATATATATATATATATATATATATATATATATATGAACAAATTCCTATGCACACTGCATATATCTTATTTGGCATATATCTTATTTTCCCCCACATGAGGCCCAGTATAGTCCCCCCACATTAGGCCCAGTATAGTCCCCCAACATTAGGCCCAGTATATTCCCCCCCACATTAGGCCCAGTATAGTCCCCCCACATTAGGCCCAGTATAGTCCCCCCACATTAGGTGCAGTTCCCCCACAAACATACAGCCTTCAGCCATACAGTGTATTACTGAAGACTGTATGCCTGTGTACTGCCCCACTTCGGTGTTCCGAGCACCACTCCTCCGGTACGGCTATACAAGTAGGTCCCAGGACCGGAGGAGCGGTGCTTGGAACACCAAAGGTGACGCGCCGCTGGTAACACTTACCAAGTTGACAGCGCGCGTCCTCCTCGCTGCTCCGGTCCTCTGCGATTGTTGCTCTGGGCGCACGCATGGGATGTCAGTGACGTCCCTGCGTGCGCTACCTCCCGGCGGTCCCCGCGTTTTTAAAGTGAACGTGGGGCCGCAGGGATTTAGAGGCATCCCTGTGTCCCAAAAGCAACTTTCGGGACACAGAGGTGTCCTGCGGCAAAAACACCCGGCAGGTGTTTTTCCCACGGCACATCTTACACTATGTCACGGCACACTAGTGTGCCGTGGCACAGTGGTTGAAAAACACTGGGTTAGTGAATGGTGGAGCCGGAGCTTACAGCTTCTGCTCCACCATGCTAGGGAGCGGGGGGGCAGCAATCTCGGGGGGGGGGGGGGGCAATTGCCCCGTTGCCCCCCCCCTGGATCCGCCACTGGCTGGGAGTTGTAGCTTTGCAATAGCTGGACAGACGTCTGTCGAAAGGGGGGAAAAAGCACCATAAATAAAGCAATATAGGCTTTGAAAAACACCATTTATATGTTGTTTTTAATCACAGCCTAAGCCTAGGAACAAACACAATTCTTGTTTGATATTTTTTTCTTTTTTTGCAAAAAAAAACAAACATCAAAATCTTCCCCCTCATTTCTTTTCTCAGCTATCTTTGTGTTATTTTTGCTAAAAGCACTGGGGGGGGGGGGGGGGGGGGGTGTCTAAGAGATTTATCAAAACCAGGGAAAAGGGAAAGTGGACCAGTTGCCCATAGCAACCAATCAGGTAGTTTCTTTCATTCACAGGTTTTCATACATCTGTCCCAATGTGTATTATTATCATCATCATCATCATCATCATCATCATCATCATCATTATTATTATTATTATTATTATTATTATTATTATTATTATTATTATAGGAAGTGTTTTTTCTTTGGTGTTTTTTTCCCCTCTGGCTTTTCTCATTACAAGTCATGTGATTCTTTCATCATTTGACTGAAGGATTTCTATAAAAAAAAAATTGTGAGAAAATACAAAATACAAAAAAAAAAAAAAAAAAAACATGCTCTCGGCATCCCACAGATTTGATAGCCTAAAAACACCATAAAAGGATGAAGAAACCCCCATTAGTGTCTGGTGTTTCATATTACCCTATTGATTCCAACCTAACATGTGCCCGCAGCGAGCATGGTGTTTTTTATGACAAACACGCCAAGTGTAATCCCAGCTGAAATGAATGTTTTCACAATAGGTGTGAACAGGCTGCAGGCTGTGCTAGATATATTTGCATAGTTGCGGCATACAGCATGTGCAGCATTTATGTGGCGGCTTTCCGCTGGCATATATGGCTTTCTGCACTGGTGAATGCAGCGGGCACTTACTGGTGGTTTTTTCCTAGCTGCACAGTTTTGCACCACAACCACTCCGATTGGGACCAGGCTGACCGATCTAACGACCAAGATGCCGCAGTGAACGGCTTTCTTTCTGTGAAAGTTCTGGCGAACTACAATGCTCAGAAGAGGAGGAGCGCCATTGAGCTTTTGGAAAGAGAATTAGTTTGGAATGGTCAGGGCCATGTGCGTTTACAAAGCCCCCCGTGGTGCAAGAACAGTGGACCCCCCCACATGTGACCCCATTTTGGAAACTACACCCCTCACAGAATTTAATAAGGGATGCAGTGAGTAGACTGTTGAGACCCAATTAGCTCCGAGCAGGCTATAACTACCCCTCCCCCTTACTACAATAATTAATTAAATAATAACTGACACAACAACAATTCAACTTTTCCGTGGGTGGGGATCGGCCACAGCTTTATTTATAAAATTACTTATATAAATAACAATTTAACTGTAACAAAGACACCGATTGGCTTCTTGCCAACCCGAGAGGTGCTGCCACACTGTCCTGTGTGGAGGTCTACCCCGGGTTGACCCCGCTTTCACCGTCTTCTTACCGCCAAGCTGTGACTTACAATAAACAGAGATACAAAAAGGGAGGGAGGGAGGGCAAAACTCCGGGTCCTGGGCAGATTGAGGGGGGAAGGGAGGCACCACAGCTATAAATACCCAGGGGAGGAAACTATTAGACCCCTGATTGGTGCACTCCTTCCCCCCCACCCATGGGACATACCACTATAGTTAGCAACAAGTTTTTACAGGCGGGGGAGGGGGCTAAAAAACATTGCCTGTATATTTCTTAACCCCTTAACTGCTCACCAGTCAGGGGGCAAGCTAGTTATGCACAGCTTGCCCCTTCATTTACACCCCACAGATCTTTGGAACAGTGGGTTGTGCAAATGAAAAATTAAATTTTTCATTTTTACGGACCACTGTTCCAAAAATCTGTCAGACACCTGTGGGGCGTAAATTCTCAATGTACCCCTTATTACATTACATGAGGGGTGTAGTTTCCAAAATGGGGTCACATGTGTCGGGGGTCCATTGTTCTGGCACTATGGGGGCTTTGTAAACACATGTGGCCTTCAATTCCGAACAAATTTTCTCTACAAAATCCCAATGGCGCTCCTTCTCTTCTGAGCATTGTAGTTCGCCCGTAGAGCACTTTAAATTCACATATGGGGTATGTTCTTACTCAGAAGAGATGGGGTTACAAATTTGGGGGGGCTTTTTTCCTATTTTCCCTTGTGTAAATGAAAATTTTAGGGTAACACCAGCATTTTAGTGAAAAAATATTTTTTTTTTCATTTTCCCATCCAACTTTAAAGAAAATTCGTCAAACACCTGTGGGGTGTTCAGGCTCATTATACCCTTTGTCACGTTTGGTGAGGGGTGTAGTTTCCAAAATAGGGTCACATGTGGGTATTTAATTTTTTTGCGTTTGTCAGAACCGCTGTACAATCAGCCACCCCTGTGCAAATCACCAATTTAGGCCTCAACGCTCTCATTCCTGAGCCTTGTTGTGAGCCCGCAGAGCATTTTTTGCTCACATCTGGGGTATTTCCGTACTCAGGAGAAATTGCGTTACAAATTTTGGGGGTGTTTTTTTCCTTTTACCGCTTGTGGAAATAAAAAGTATGGGGCAACACCAGCATGTTAGTGTAAATTTTTTTTTATTTTTTTACACTAACAGGCTGGTGTAGCCCCCAACTTTTCCTTTTCACAAGCGATAAAAGGAAAGAAAGACCCCCAAAATTTGTAGTGCAATTTCTCCCGAGTACGGAGATACTCCATATGTGGCCCTAAACTGTTTCCTTGAAATACGACAGGGCTCCGAAGTGAGAGAGCGCCATGCGCATTTGAGGACTAAATTAGGGATTGCACAGGGGTGGACATAGGGGTATTCTACGCCAGTGATTCCCAAACAGGGTGCCTCCAGCTGTTGCTAAACTCTCAGCATGCCTGGACAGTTAGTGGCTGTCCAGAAATGCTGCGAGTTGTTGTTTTGCAACAGCTGGAGGCTCCGTTTTGGAAACCCTGCCGTACAAGACGTTTTTAATTTTTTATTGGGGTGGGGGGGACAGTGTAAGGGGGTGTACATGTAGTGTTTTACCCTTTATTATGTGTTAGTGTAGTGTAGTGTTTTTAGGGTACATTCACACTGGCGTGCTACGGTGAATTTCCCGCTAGGAGTTTGCGCTGCGGCAAAAAATTTGCCGCAGCCCAAACTTGAAGCAGGAAATTTATTGTAAACCTGTCTGTGTGAATGTACCCTGTACATTCACATGGGGGGGGGGGGCAAACCTCCAGCTGTTTCAAAACTACAACTCCCAGCATGTACTGACAGACCGTGCATGCTGGTAGTTGTACTTTTGCAACAGCTGGAGGCACACTGGTTGGAAAACCTTCAGTTAGGTTCTGTTACCTAACTCAGTATTTTCCAACCAGTGTGCCTCCACCTGTTGCAAAACTACAATTCCCAGCATGTACTAATCACCGAAAGGCATGCTGGGAGATGTAGTTATGCAACAGCAGGAGGTACCCAACTACAATTCCCAGCATGCCGAGAATGCTGTTTGCTTTCTGGGCATGCTGGGGATTGCAGTTTTGCAACATCTGGAGAGCTACAGTTTTTTGACCACTGCACAGTGATCTCCAAACTGTGGACCTCCAGATGTTGCAAAACTATAACTCCCAGCATGCCCAGACAACAAACAGCTATGTGGGCATGCTAGGAGTTGTAGTTTTGCAAGATCTGGAGGTATATAGTTTAGAGACCACTGTATAGTGGTCTCAAACTGCAGCACTCCAGCTGTTGCAAAACTACATATTCCAGCATGCCCAAACAGCTGTCTGGGCATGCTGGGAGTTGCAGTTTTGCAACATCTGGAGGGCTACAGTTAGAGACCACAGTCTGATGACCCCCCTGGGCATTTGCGCGGGGTGCCTGCTGATTGATATCAGCAGTCACCCTGGCCCGATCCCCACCCGGCGCGCGGCGGGGACTGAAATTCCCACGGGCGTATGGATACGCCCTGGGTCCTTAAGTACCAGGACGTCAAAGCGTTTCCATACGCCCTAGGTCCTTAAGTGGTTAAACATTAACCTTGAGGTTGGGGAAATTTGCCAGATTTGTAAATTATTTCTATTTAAAAATCTTAATCCTCCCAATACTTATCAGCTGCTGTATTCTACAGAGGAAGTTATTTTCTTTTTGGATTTCTTTCCAGTCTGACCACAGTGCTCTCTGCTGACACTCTTTTTATTAGAAAAATACAAAACTTATCAAATACAAAACACAAAGCAAGCTTAACCAGCTATAACATAAATAAGAAATACTCTAGAACCAAAAACAAAACCTCATAAACAAAACCCTGCCTAACCGGCCAGCCCAGCTATACTAAGATACTAAAATACTAAGATATTAACCCCTTCCCGCAGAATGGCATATATAAACGCCGGGTTGTGCAGTTCGTTCACGCATCCCGACGTTTATAAATGACATTCAGTTAACCCGGCGATGCGCAGCATCGCACGGGTTAACTGGCAGAAGTCCCGCTGTTTCCAGCAGGGGACAACTTCTGCTTCACCCCCAGGACCATCCATTGATGGTCCTGGTCAGCGATCACTGTGATTGGTCCCTGTGGACCAATCACAGTGATCTAGGGTGAAAGTTCAGATCCCCCGCACTGCCCGCCCCTGGAAGTCAGGCAGAACGGGGGATGATGGCTGCGGGGGCTCGCGGCATAAGTGGGGGAACACGCGGGGACCGGCGGACTTACCCGAACCAGCGGCGGGACCGAGGAGCAGCGCGGGACCGGCCACGTGGACGAGCAGCGACGGGAACGGCAGGTAAGTACATGGTCTTTAGAAGCAGCAGTGAAGATCTTCAGTGCTGCTTCTAGGAGTCTGAAAACTACAACTCCCAGCATGCCTAGACAGCCTTTGGCTGTCTGGGCATGCTGGGAGTTGTAGTTTTGCAACATCTGGAGGGCCCCAGTTTGGAGACCATTGTTTAATGGTCTCCAATCTGTGCTCTTCCAGCTGTTGCAAAACTACAACTCCCAGCATGCACTGACTGTCCAGACATGCTGGGAGTTTTAGTTCAGCAACATCTGGCCCTTCAAATGTTGCCGAACTACAACTCCCAGCATGCCCTTCAGCTGTCTGGGCATGCTGGGAGTTGTAGTTTTGCAACAACTGGAGACATACTGGTTGGGAAACATTGTTTCTAACTCAGTGTTTCCTAACCTGTGTGCCTCCAGCTGTTGCAAAACTATAACTCCCAGCATGCACTAACAGACCAAGCATGCTGGGAGTTGTAGTTTTGCAACATCTGGAGGGCCCCAGTTTGGAGACCATTGTATAATGGTCTCCAATCTGTGCTCTTCCAACTGTTGCAAAACTACAACTCCCAGTATGCACTGACTGTCCAGGAATGCTGGGAGTTTTAGTTCAGCAACATCTGGCCCTTCAGATGTTGCCGATCCCCAACTCCCAGCATGCCTTTCAGCTGTCTGGGCATGCTGGGTGTTGTAGTTTTGCAACAACTGGAGACCCACTGGTTGGGAAACATTGTCTGTTTCTAACTCAGTGTTTCCTAACCTGTGTGCCTCCAGCTGTTGCAAAACTATAACTCCCAGCATGCAGTATGCAACAGACCATGCATGCTGGGAGTTGTGGTTTTGCAACAGCTGGTGCACCCCCCCCCCCCCCCCCCCCCTGTGAATGTACAGGGTACATTCACATGGGCGAGGCTTTTACAGTGGGTTTCTCGTTTCTCGCTGCAAGTTTGAGATCCAGCAGATTTTGCGCTGGGAAACTCGCTGTAATCCCCCGCCCATGTGACTGTACCCTAAAAACACTACACTACACCAACACAAAATAATATAAAAAGTTAAAAACACTACATATACACATATCCCTACACAGCCCCCCTCCCCCAATAAGAACGTCCGGTACACAGAGCCTCCAGCTGTTGAAAAACAACAACTCCCAGTATTGCCGGACAGCCGTTGACTGTTCACGCATACTGGGAGTTTTGCAACAGCTGGAGGCACCCTGTTTGGGAATCACTGGCGTAGAATACCCCTATGTCCACCTCTATGCAAATCCCTAATTTAGGCCTCAAATGCACATGGCGCTCTCACTTTGGAGCCCTGTCGTATTTCAAGGCAACAGTTTAGGGTCACATATGGGGTATCGCCGTACTCGGGAGAAATTGCGTTACAAGGTTTGGGGGTATTTTCTTCTTTAACCCTTCATGAAAAGGAAATGTTGGGGTCTACACCAGAATGTTAGTGTAAAAAATTTAAATTTTTTACACTAACATGCTGATGTTGCCCTATACTTTACATTTTCACAAGAGGTAAAAGGGAAAAAAGCCCCCCAAAATTTGTAACGCAATTTCTCCTGACTACGGAGATACTCCATATGTGGGCGCAAAGTGCTCTGGGGGCGCACAACAAGGCCCAGAAGGGAGAGCGCACCATGTACATTTGAGGTGATTTGCACAGGGGTGGCTGATTGTTACAGCGGTTTTGACAAACACAAAAAAAAAAAAAACGACATGTGACCCCATTTCGGAAACGACACCCCTCAGGGAATGTAATGAGGGGTGCAGTGAGAATTTACCCCCCACAGGTGTCTGACGGATCTTTGGAACAGTGGTCCGTGAAAATGAAAACTTGTACAGCCCACTGTTCCAAAGATCTGTCAGACACCAGTGGGGGGCAAATGCTCACTGTACCCCTTGTTACGTTCCTCAAGGGGTCTAGTTTCCAAAATGGTATGCCATGTGTTTTTTTTTGCTGTCCTGGCACCATAGGGGCTTCCTAAATGCGACATGCTCCCCGAGCAAAATTTGCTCTCAAAAAGCCAAATATAACTCCTTCTCTTCTGAGCATTGTAGTTCGCCCATAGTGCACTTCAGGTCAACTTATGGGGTACCTCCATACTAAGAAGAGATGGGGTTACAAATTTTGGGGGGTATTTTCACATATTAACCCTTGGAAAAATGTGAAATTTGGGGGGAAATACACATTTTTGTGAAAAAAAAATAAATTTTTTTTTACATATGCAAAAGTCGTGAAACACCTGTGGGGTATTAAGGCTCACTTTATTCCTTGTTATGTTCCTCAAGGGGTCTAGTTTCCAAAATGGTATGCCATGTGAGGGTTTTTTGCTGTTCTGGCACCATAGGGGCTTCCTAAATGCAACATGCCCCCCAAAAACCATTTCAGAAAAACATACTCTCCAAAATCCCCTTGTCGCTCTTTCCCTTCTGAGCCCTCTACTGCGCCCGCCGAACACTTTACATAGACATATGAGGTATGTGCTTACTCAAGAGAAATTGGGCTACAAATATAAGTATACATTTTCTCCTTTTACCCCTTGAAAAAATTCAAAAATTGGGTCTACTAGAACATGCGAGTGTAAAAAATGAAGATTGTGAATTTTCTCCTTCAAATGTTAAAATGATGACTGAATGTCATTTTGAATACTTTGGGGGGTGCAGTTTTTATAATGGGGTCTTTTGTGGGGTATTTCTAATATGAAGACCCTTCAAATCCACTTCAAATCTGAACTGGTCCCTGAAAAATAGTGAGTTTGAAAATTGCTGCTGAACTTTGAAGTCCTCTGGTGTCTTCCAAAAGTAGAAACTCGTCACTTCTATGATGCAAACATAAAGTAGACATATTTTATATGTGAATACATTTTTTTTTTATTTGTAATATACATTTTCCTTACAAGCAGAGAGCTTCAAAGTTAGAAAAATGCAAAATTTTCTAAATTTTCATCAAATTTTAGGATTTTTCACAAGGAAAGGATGCAAGTTACCACAAAAATTTACCACCATGTTAAAGTAGAATATGTCACGAAAACACAATCTCGGAATCAGAATGATAACTAAAAGCATTCCAGAGTTATTAATGCTTAAAGTGACAGTGGTCAGATGTGCAAAAAACGCTCTAGTCCTTAAGGCCAAAATGGACTTGGTCCTGAAGGGGTTAAAATATGCCCAAAATATCTAATCAAACACTCACACGCTTCCCCAGTGGCGTTGCGACCCGGGTGCGGGGGGTGCGGCCCGCACCGGGTGACACCAACCTAATGGGGTGACACCAAGACGCTCCGCAGCACCCACACCCCCTCCCCAGCTACACTGACACCCCCCTATGTGCCCGACCGGCCTCCCATCCGTCAGCACCCCCCCCCCCTGTGCTGTGTGTGCGGTGCGCCCGTCCGTTAGCAACCCCCCCCCCCCCTTTCAGTGCGCCCGTCCGTCATCACGCGCCCCCCCCCCTCTCACCTTCACCAGTACTGTGCCCGGCCTCCGCTCCCACGTCTGCGCCGGCCTGACGTCACACCGCATGGCCGCGCAGGGGGACGTCAGTTACGTCACTCGCATTGCGCCCAGTGAGAAGGATCGCTGCGCTGGATGGGTGAGTGTGTGTCTCTATCTATGTTTGTGTGTGTGACTCTGTGTGTCTGTGTGTGAGACTGTGTGTGTTTGTGTGACTCTCTGAGTGTGTGTGTGACTCTGTGTATTTGTGTGACTCTGTGTGTGACTGTGTGTTTGTGTGACTCTGTGTGTGTGTGTGTGACTCTGTGTGTGACTCTGTGTGTGTGTGACTGTGTGACTGTGTGTCTGTCTGCGAGTGTGTGTCTCTCTGACTGTGTGTGTTTGTGTGTGTGTCTCTCTGTGTTGTATGTGTTTTTATTTTTGTGTGTGTGTGTGTGTGTGTGGGGAGACTGACGCATTGTGGGGAACCTGCAAGGGAACCTGCGGCCTAATGTGGGGAGTCTATGCTACCTAATGTGGGGAGTCTATGCTACCTAATGTGGGGAGTCTATGCTACCTAATGTGCGGAGTATATGCTACCTAATGTGCGGAGTCTATGCTACCTAATGTGCGGAGTCTATGCTACCTAATGTGCGGAGTCTATGCTAGCTAATGTGGGGAATCTGTGCTACCGAATGTGGGGAAACTGCTACCTAATGTGGGGAATCTGTGCTACCTAATATGGGGAAATTGCTACCTAATGTGGGGTAACTGGTACCTACCTAATGTGGGGAAACTGGTACCAAATGTGGGGAATCTATGCTGCCTAATGTGGGGAAAAGATGCTACCTAATGTGGGGAAAAGATGCTACCTAATGTGGGGAAACTGCTACCTACCTAATGTGGGGGAACTGCTGCCTACCTAATGCTCCCCCCCCCCTGGCAGGAGCACCCTCATCATCCGCCAGCAACTATACCCCCCCCCCCCCCCCGCAGCACCTCCATCAGCAGATCCTGATGGTGGATGATGGCGGTGCTCCTGCCAGGAGGATGATCCTGCCGATGGATGATGGGGGTGATACTGCCAGGGGGGATGGCCAGTAGCACCCTCATCATCCTTCAGCAACACCCCCCCCCCCCCAGTAGTAGCACCCCGATCATCCACTAGCAACACCACCAATACCCCCCTCCCGTGGTAATAGCATCAGCTAACAGATGTTGAGGGGTGTTACTGCGGTTGTGGTATTATATTCAGAGGGTGCACTGTATAGCAACGTTATATTCAGAGGGCGCAGTTTGTGGTAGTGTTATATTCAGAGGGCGCAGTGGGTGGTAGTATTATATTCAGAGGGCGCAGTTTGTGGTAGTATTATTAGAGATGAGCGAACTTACAGTAAATTCGATTCGTCACGAACTTGTCGGCTCAGCAGTTGATGACTTATCCTGCGTAAATTAGTTCAGCCTCCAGGTGCTCCGGTGGGCTGGAAAAGGTGGATACATTCATAAGAAAGATTCTCCTAGGACAATATCCACCTTTTCCAGCCCACGGGAGCACCTGAAAGCTGAACTAATTTATGCAGGAAAAGCCATCAACTGCCGAGCCGAGAAGTTTGTGACGAGTTGAATTCACTGTAGTTTGCTCATCTCTAAGTATTATATTCAGAGGGCGCAGTGGGTGGTAGTAATATATTCAGAGTGCACAGTATGTGTTGGTATTATATTCAGAGGGTACAGTATGTGATAGTATTATATTCAGGGGTACAGTATGTGATAGTATTATATTCAGGGGTACAGTATGTGGCAGATTTATATTCAGAGGGTACAGTATATGGTAGTATTATATTCAGAGGGTACAGTATGTGATAGTATTATATTCAGGGGTACAGTATGTGGCAGATTTATATTCAGAGGGTACAGTATGTGATGGTATTATATTCAGAATGTACAGTGTGTGGTAGTATTATATTCAGAGGGTACAGTATGTGGCAGATTTATATTCAGAGGGTACAGTGTGTGACGGTATATTCAGGGGGTACAGTATGTGGCAGATTTATATTCAGAGTGTACAGTATGTGTTGGTATATTCAGAATGTACAGTATGCGGTAGTATTATTTTCAGTGGGTACGGTGTATGGAAGGTTTATAATCAAAGAGTATAGTGTATAGTAGTATTATATTTAGAGGATACAGTGTCTGTCAGGTTTATAATAATAATTGTTTTCATATAGAGGATGAGAATGCGCTGACATAGTGAGGAGACGTCTGGGCGTCACATTCTACAGAGAGAAGTTTTAGCTGGACCAGGCGGTATGTACCATCTGAATTAGATAATGGAAGACTATAGAGAAGACGTCACTGATATCATTGTGTATTCTCCTCTCTGTGTCCTATCAGAGCTGTAGTCGCTTGTCAGTTCTACAGTTATGGTCAGTGAAACTACAACTCCCAGCATAACCTCACCACTGCATAAAGGGGTACTCTACTGGAAAACATTTTTTTTTAATCAACTGGTGCTACAAAGTTAAACAGATTTGTAAATTACTTCTATTTAAAAATCTTAATCCTTCCAGTACTTATTAGCTGCTGTATAAGCGATTCACAGGAAGTTATTTTCTTTTTTAATTTCTTTTCTGTCTGACCACAGTGCTCTGTGCTGACACCTCTGTCCATGTCAAGAACTGTCCATAGTAGGAGCAAATCCCCATAGCAAACCTATCCTGCTCTGGACAGTTCCTGACATGGACAGAGGTGTCAGCGAATAGCACTGTGGTCAGATTGGAAAGAACTACGCAACTTCCTGTGGAGCATACACCAGCTTATAAGTACTGTAAGTATTAAGATTTTAAATAGAAGTAATTTAAAAATCTGTTCAACTTTCTGGCACCAGTTGATATAAAAGTAAATGTTTTCCAGTGGAGTACCCCTTTAAGTAATTCTGGGAGCTGTATATTTAAATGGTGAAAACTTCTTTAACACTTTCCCATTCTGTGGCAACTGGTATATCTGATTATTATACTGGAATTTCTCACAATGCGCTACAACAGTGGTGTCTGTCACAACAGGCTAAAAACTTTCTGGGGGGAGGGGGTAGGTATGGGGGTGACACCATTTTCTACCGCACCGGGTGACACCAACCCTAGCAACGCCACTGCGCTTACCGAAAATGAACATAAGAAAAATAAATAAATAAAATAGCACAACTTGGCTTGTCAAAATATAAACATAAAAGTTATCATTACCCGACTATAACTCAAAACCATCCATACTTGGGAACACGCAACAAGAAAACTAAACAGAAAAGTAGCAAGCACACCTAAAAAAAATAAAAAAATAAAATAAAATAAAAATAATTATTGTATGTTTTTTAACATTTTATTTTTTTATATATTTTTTTATTTATTTTTTACATTTTTTATATTTTTTTAATCTATATATATATATATATATATATTTATATATAGATATTTTTTTTTTCTTCTCATATATTAAAATAAAAAAATAAATAAATTAATTTAAAAAAATTGCAAAAAAAAATGTATATTGTAATAATAATAATAATAATAATAATAATAAAAATTATCAAAATAATCATATCACACATACATTCACTTACAAAACGTCCAAATTAACTGTATCCTCTATCCGGGACTAATGAAAATACCAAAGAAAACATAAAACAGACCAAATAACTGAAATAAACAAAATAAACCACATATCAACACAACAACTGGTCAGGCTACCATAACGTTATAACATGAAACAATATGAAACAATATAGATATAACACAATATAGGTACAAAATTACTAAATTTACTATATAAATAAAATATAATATAAACAAAATATATGCACTACAGAAAACACCTACAAAATCAATAGAAAAAACTAGGAAAAAACCCTACACTAAAACTGTACCCTCACCCACACCACCCCTCCTGTACATGGGTTAGAGTCCATACCGTTCTTACAGTTCACAAAGTCCAGTCCTTAACTGACCCATGTCAGGTCCCCCAAAGATGAACACCACCACCCACAAGCACACCCTCCCCACCTAGCACTCCTCCCAACCAACTTATACACAAACTTATACACACTGAACCACAACCCACTTTAGGCCCAAGTTTGGTCGCCTGTAAGCCCTTCATACCATATCAGCTTAAAAACAAAGCAAAAAGCTAGCGTGCACATGCATTAGCCCTCCACCAGGAAAAAGGATGGCAGACTTGATACATTCAAAATAATTTTACACTCTTTCCCTAACTCCCCCTACAATTCTCCCTAATCCTATCCCTCCATTCAAACTAACCCTGTTCTCATCCTATCTCTATCCCTATAACACTGTCCCTAACCAAAATAAAGGTACTCTACCTAAAAGGTCTAGTACCTAGGGCACATCAAAAGAAAACCCTCTCCATAGGAGAGAAGCCCTACTGTTACCAAGACTGCCATACTCCAAAGACCTGATCTTCCCGAGGTCACCGGTGATGTTCCTACAGACCTCCACCTCGGAGAGGATTTTCTGTTGGGTCGACACTAAACACCGTGCATTCCACGTGTAGTACCTAATTACTAAACTAACTAAGAATAAAGTGCCCCGATCTCGGCCACCCAGGTTCCTGAATGCCCCATAAGCCCACTCCGGATAGGTAAGGCCGGCAAGTTGACTCCAGCCGATGGAAGCACCCACCCTGTTGTAAACCCCTATATTAAAGGGACAATGAAGCAGGAAATGGTCCATGCTTTCCAGCGTGTCCCCGCACTCTTCTCGGGGACATCCCCAGTCATCAGAGTTCCTACACTTCAAATTGACCCTCACATATAGCTTCCCCTGAAAGCAGCGCCAGGCCAAGTCCCAAAACTGCTGGGGGATCCTTTTCATGTTTAAAAGGTACAACCCCACCCTCAGATCCCGACCTGGGCAGTCCCTGAGCGCCAGAGGCTTCTGGAAGTGGGTCAACAGAACCCGTTTGTCAAGGAACTGCCTTGACTGGGTCCTGATCTCCCACACTCCCAGACCCCACCGACGTATCACCTTCAGAGTCGGGGTAGCGTAAGCCGGAAGATATCCATGGGGCGTACGGAGGTCCTTCACTTGCCCTCCTGTCTCCCATTCCTGGAAGAAAGGCCGAAACCATTCCCTGCTGGAGAGTACCCACGGAGAAGCCCTCTCTGACCAGAGGTTTGAGATGTTATCTTTCAAGAAGGTGTTGGTTAAGAACACCACAGGGTTTACCATAGATAAACCCCCTAGTCTCCTCGTGCGGTACGTAACCTCCCTCTTGACTGAGTTCATCCTGTTTCCCCATAACAGTTGGAAAAACAGGCTGTAGATTCTAATGTAGTAAGCTTCTGGCAAGATACATACGCTGCAGATAGATAAACAAGGAGAGCAGGTACGATTTGATCAGGTGTACCCTTTCCCTGAGGGTCATAGACCAACCCTTCCATTGGTCCACCTTCTGAGCAGCATCCTGGAGCTTACCATCCCAGTTTTTGGTGGGATAATCATCCTGGCCGAATATGATGCCCAAAACTTTTGCTGACTCTTGGGGCCCGGGAAGAGTGTCTGGGAGATCAAACGTGGGATCTCCCCCTCCCAGCCAGAGACTCTCACACATATCCCGGTTGATCTTAGACCCAGATGCCTCCGAGTAGCGGTCCACTTCCGACATCACCACATCGACCTCCTCTCGCGAGGAGAGAAAAATAGTGACATCGTCAGCGTACGCCACCACTCTCTGGGCGACATCCAGCTCCGCCAGACTCATCCTGACTCCCGCCAATGGCCCACAATCTACCCTCCGGACGAAGGGATCGATCGCAAACACGTGTAAAAGCAGGCTCAAAGGACAACCCTGACGGACTCCGGACCCCACCTCAAAACAGCGGCCAGACCAACCGTTCACCAATGGGAAACTCTGTGCCCCTGCATACAAGATCTTAAGCCAATTAACAAAAGTACTCGGTAAGCCATATCTCAGGAGGACGGACCAGAGGTACTCGTGGTTCACCATATCAAATGCTTTGGCCTGATCCATGGACAGCAAGTACCCCTTCCAGAAACCCGCACTACTCCGCTCCACTGCCTCCCTGACACTAAGGACCGCACCTAAGGTGCTTCGGCCTGGAACAGAGCAGTGCTGAGCCCCCGAAAGGAGCCGGGGTGCAAACTTCACCAGCCGATTAAACAGTATCTTAGCCAGAAGCTTCCTGTCCGTATTGAGAAGAGCTATGGGCCTCCAATTCTCAATACGGCTGGGATCTTTACCCTTTGACAGATGAATCAGGGCTGACCTCCTCATTGAATTCGGCAGAGTGCCCGAGGAGAGACACTCATTGAATACCTCAGTCAAGAGGGGAGCTAAAGACTCCTTAAAGGTCCTGTACCACTCGGATGTTAAGCCATCCGGACCTGGCGACTTCTTAGGGGCGAGCCCCTCGATCGCCAGTCTCCCTTCCTCTTCCCTGATTTCTTCTGCCAAAACATCAAGAGAGGGGTCTACCCCTGGCTCAGGAATGGTTTCAGCCAGGAAAGCCGACATCTTGTCTTGATCTAGATCCTTCCTTCCCAAGAGGTGCGAGTAGAAGGATCTGACGACCTCCAAGATCCCTGATCTGGACCGTTTCAGAGATCCTGTACTATCAATCAGTCCTGAAATGACTTTACTACTCACTGACATCTTACAGTTTCTGTAAGGGTCGGGAGAGCGGTACTTCCCGAAATCCCTCTCAAAAACCAAAGATGCTTGCCTATCGTACTGACACCCCATCAGCAAGGATTTCACTCTGGAGATATCCTCACAGCTACCTCCAGTCGAGACAAGAAGCTCGAGTTTCCTCCTCAGACCCTGATACAGGCGATACCTGTTCAGGGACCTGAGGCTCGAGAGCTGGCGTAAGAATCCCGCAACTCGCTTCTTGAATATCTCCCACCACTCTGACTTCCTACTACATAGGCCCAGTAAAGGTACCTGACTCTGAAGAAAATCCTCATAGGACTGTCATATCTCCGCTTCCTCCAGGAGGGACGAATTCAGCTTCCAATAACCTTTTCCCATCCGGGGGGTCTCTGAAACATTCAGGGAAAACAAAATCATACAGTGGTCGGAGAACTCCACCTCAATCTGTACGCCCAACATTTTGTTGCCGCTCACCCGGGCTCGATTTTGGCCAGGCCCAACGGATGGTACGCTGTCAATGCAGCCAAAATGAGGACATTTTGGGGCCTCGTGCTGCATATGGGCCTGGACAAAAAGCCTAGTGTCAGGCAGTACTGGAGCGGAGACATACTATACAAGACCCCGCTTTACAGTATGGCCATGACACGGGAACGTTTTGAGGCCATAAGGAAATGTCTGCATTACAATGATAATGCAGCATGTCCTCCCCAAGGTGATCCTGCCTATGACCGGCTGTACAAGATACGGCCGATCATAGATCACTTTGGGGCCAAATTTATGGAGGCCTACGTTCCCCAAAGGGAGCTCTCTGTAGATGAGTCTCTCATCAGTTTTAAGGGGAGACTCATTTTCCGCCAATACATCCCATCCAAGCGGGCGAGATATGGCGTGAAGCTGTATAAACTCTGTGAGAGTACCTCCGGGTACACTTACAAGTTTAGAATATACGAGGGTCGAGATTCCCGGATTGAACCCCTAGAATGTCCCCCCACTCTGGGTGTCAGCGGTAAGATCGTGTGGGACCTTTTGCACCCACTACTAGATAAGGGTTACCACCTGTACGTGGATAACTTTTATACTAGTATCCCTCTGTTCAAATCCCTCGCCGCCAGATCTACGTCTGCTTGTGGGACCGTGCGGAAAAATCAGAGAGGCCTCCCGACCTATCCCCTCCAGGTGCCAATCCCCAGGGGTGAGTCCCGTGCCCTTACCCATGATAACCTGTTGCTGGTCAGGTATAAGGACAAGAGGGATGTCCTTATGCTCACCACAATTCATGGGAATGGCACCACCCCTGTCAGTGTCCGAGGTACCGCGGCACCGGTCCTCAAGCTCGATTGTATTGTGGACTACAATCGGTATATGGGGGGAGTTGATCTCTCTGATCAAGTCCTCAAGCCATATAATGCCATGCGCAAAACCCGGGCATGGTACAAAAAAGTCGCGATCTACATGGTCCAGGTTGCCATGTACAACGCATATGTACTATACCGGAGCGCTGGCAACACTGGGAGATTTATACAGTTCCAGGAGGTGCTCATAAAGGCCCTGATCTTTGGTGGTCAGGGGGAAGCGGCCCCGAGCACTTCCAGAACTGTATGCACCAGGATCGTCCCCGGCCAACACTTTCCAGGTGAGGTCCCCCACACTGGAAAGAAGGGACGATCCCAGAAAAAATGCAGAGTGTGTCGCAGGAGGGGGATACGGAAGGACACCACCTATCAGTGCGACACTTGCCCCGATCATCCGGGCCTCTGCATTAAGGATTGCTTCAGGGAGTATCACACTTCCATGGAGCGCTAAATTCTCCTTTCCAAATTTTAATTCCCCTTGACTTGACACCAATGTACACCTGTCCACAGTACATTGTCCTCGAAACCCCCCCCCCCCCCAAACAAAAAACCCAAAATCCATTAACATAATACCCCAGTTAAGACCTCTGGTGGTATTGGGTCATGTGTCAGTCTTTTGCATCGGGAGTTTTCAGGTTGCCTCAAATGTGCAGCGCTCTCTCTACACCTGAGCGGGGTGCGCATTTGGGGTAACAGAATAGGGACGGCCCCACACATCACATTCCCAGAATGATGAATCAGAGTATAGGGTTTGGGGTGGGCATAATTTTTACCTTTGGCTATACTCTGGGTCATCATTCTGGGTACCCAATTTTTTTATATTAGGAAAATTGCAATTTTCTTTTTTCAATAAAACTACCCTTCATCCATTCCTGGAAAATAAATCTAGGAAACGCCCGTCCATTCAAAATATGGTCACATGTGGCTGTTTCTTTTTTTTATTTTCCTCTGAATGTATGTAACTGTCAGTTACTGATATGTCAGTTAGAAACAGAGGACTCAAATGCACATTGCTCTCTCCTCCCCTGAGCGGTGTGCACATTTTCAGGTAACAGTTTAGGGACGGCCACCCCACAACACATTCCCATAATGATGAAGCAGAGCATAGGGTTTGTGGCGGGCACACATTTTACTTTTGGCTATGCTCTGGGTCATCATACTCCGTACACAGATAGCATATCAGTTGGAAAATTGCAATTTTCCATTTTCCTAAACTACACTTCATCCATTCCAGGAAAATAATTATAAGAAACACCCGACCGTTCCAAATGTCCACTTCACCCCTATACATATTCCTCAGGTGGTGTACTTTCTATAATGGTGTCACATGTGGGTGTTTCTTTTTTTATCTTCCTCTGAATATATGTAATCACCAGGTAATGAAATGTCATAGCCCTCAAATGCAAACATGACTCTATGAGTTTTGAGTTCCATTATTTGCCTACACAGCAAGTTACGTCCACATATGGGGTATTTTTTTACTCTTGAGAAATTGAGCTAAACTTTTTTGGGTCTTTTTCTCCTATTAGCCCTTGTGAATTTGCTACATTTTGTGTAACACCAACATTTAAATGAAAAAAAAATCTTTTTGTTAACATTTACTGGCAACTGTTCCAAAAACCTGTGAGCTGTAAATACTCACTGTACCCCTTGTTACGTTCCTTGAAGGGTGTATTTTCAAAATTTTGGTCACTTGCCATTTTTTTATTTTAGATTTTGGGTCTAAAACTCTGCCACTGCAGGGCAAATCACCACCTTCGGCGTCAAAAGTGCCCAATGCTCTTTCCCTCCTTAGCCCTGTTTTTCACCTGCACAGCACTTTACATCTGCATATGGGGTATTTCTTTACTCTAACGAAATTGGGCTATAAATTTTGGGGGGCATTGGTTCCTATAATCCCTGTTAAAAAACAAAAACTGGTCTAACACTAGCAATTCAGTGTCAAAAATCAGATTTAAAATTATTACGCCCCACTGTTCAAAAAAAAACTGAGTTGGAAATACTCACTGTACCCCTTGTTATGTTCCTTGAGGGGTGTATTTTCCAAAAAGATGGCACAGTTGGGGGGATCCTCTGTTCTGCCACCATGGGGGCTTTGAAAAATGCACATTGCCCCCAACTACAATTCCAGCCAAAACAGCGCTCCTTCTCTTCTGAGACCTGTAGTGCGCTCACCGAGCAATTTACGTCAACATATAAAGGTATTTACTTATTCATGAGAAATTTGGCTACAAATTTTGGGGGGATTTTTGTTCAATTTCACCTTGTTAAAATGAAAAATTTGGGGTAACACAAAAATTTTCATGTTAAAAATCAAATTTTTCACTTTTACAACACACTGTTCAATAAACCTGGGGGGTTTAAGTTCTAACTGTAATGCTTATTACGTTCCTTGAGGGGTGCAGTTTCCAAAATGGTGTCACATGTGGAGGGTTTCCGCTGTTCTGGCACCATGGGGGCTTTGGAAATGCACATTGCCCCCAACTTCAATTACAGCAAAATTCTCTCTCCTACAGCCAAACAGCGCTCCTTCTCTTCTGAGACCTGTAGTGCTCTTGCCAAGCAATTTACCTACACATATGAGGTATTTACTTATTCGTGAGAAATTGGGCTACAAATTTTGGGGAGATTTTTGTTCAATTTCACCTTGTTAAAATGAAAAATTTGGGGTAACACAAAAATTTTCGTGTTAAAAATCAAATTTTTCACTTTTACAACCCACTGTTCAATAAACCTGGGAGGTTTAAGTTCTAACTGTAATGCTTATTACGTTCTTTGAGGGGTGTAGTTTCCAAAATGGTGTCACATGTGGGGGGTTTCCGCTGTTCTGGCACCATGGGGGCTTTGGAAATGCACATTGCCCCCAACTTCAATTACAGCAAAATTCTCTCTCCTACAGCCAAACAGCGCTCCTTCTCTTCTGAGACCTGTAGTGCTCTTGCCAAGCAATTTACCTACACATATGAGGTATTTACTTATTCGTGAGAAATTGGGCTACAAATTTTGGGGGGATTTTTGTTCAATTTCACCTTGTTAAAATGAAAAATTTGGGGTAACACAAAAATTTTCGTGTTAAAAATCAAATTTTTCACTTTTACAACCCACTGTTCAATAAACCTGGGAGGTTTAAGTTCTAACTGTAATGCTTATTACGTTCCTTGAGGGGTGCAGTTTCCAAAATGGTGTCACATGTGGGGGGTTTCTGCTGTTCTGGCACCATGGGGGCTTTGGAAACACACATTGCCCCCAACTTCAATTACAGCAAAATTCTCTCTCCTACAGCCAAACAGCGCTCCTTCTCTTCTGAGACCTGTAGTGCTCTCGCCAAGCAATTTACCTACACATATGAGGTATTTACTTATTCGTGAGAAATTGGGCTACAAGTTTTGGGGAGATTTTTGTTCAATTTCACCTTGTTAAAATGAAAAATTTTGGGTAACACAAAAATTTTCGGGTTTAAAAATCTAATTTTTAACTTTTACAACCCACTGTTCAAAAATATGTGAGGTATAAGTTCTTACTGTAATGCTTATTACGTTCTTTGAGGGGTGTAGTTTCCAAAATAGTGTGCCATGTGGTTTTTTTTTTTTGCTGTTAGGACACCATGGGGCTTCCTATATGCGACATGCCCCCCAAAAACCATTCCAACAAAATTCTCTCTCCAAAATCGCAAAGTTGCTCCTTCCCTTCTGAGCCATGTGGTGCGTTCGCAGAGCACTTAACATCCACATATGAGGTATTGCCATACTCGAGAGAAATTGGGCTACACATTTTAGGAGTCTTTTTCTACTTTAACACCTTGTAAAAAGTCTAAAAATGGGGCTACAAGAACATGTTAGTGTATAAAAATGAGATTTAGATTTTTTGCCTCCACTTTGCTGCCATTCCTGTGAAACACCTAAAGGGTTAACAAAGTTTCTGAATGTCATTTTAAATACTTTGAGGGGTGCACTTTTCATAATGGGGTCCATAATGGGGAGTTTCTCACAGAAAGGTCCCTCAAATCCACTTCAAACTTAACTAGTCCCTGAAAAAATCAAATTTTGAAATTTTCAAGAAAATTTTGAAAATTGCTACTTTACTTTGAAGCCCTCTAATATCTTAAAAAAAGTAAAAACATGTCAAATTTATGATGCCTACATAAAGTAGACATATTGTATATGTGAATCAACATATAATTTATTTGGAATGTCTATTTTCCTTACAGGCAGAGAGTTTCAACGTTAGAAAAATGCAAAATTTTCAAAATTTTCATCAAATTCTGGAATTTTCACCAAGAAATGATGCAAGGAACGCCGAAAATTTACCATTAACATAAAGAAGAATATGTCACGAAAAAACAATCTCTGAATCAGAATAAAAAGTAAAAGCATCTCAGAGTTATTAATGCTTAAAGTGACAGTGGTCAGAATTGCAAAAAATGCTTCCGTCCTAAGGGTTATAATGGGCTCCGTCCCCAAGGGGTTAAACTCAGGGATATATCATCCCAGGATCTTTACCTCCAGCATCTGGTGTTACCTTAGCCCCTGAGGAAACTGCCCCAGAGGAAGGAGGCTCGGCACCTCCTGGAGGCCGCACTGCCTCCGGACCCTCGAGAAGAGGAGGGGAGATGGTATCCCCCAAGAGCCTCATATCGATTTGAAAGGACGATCAGAGGGTCAGAGACTGAGTTGTTCCTTCTATGGTCTGAGGCTACAACTGAAGAGGAGGACGGCGCTGCCTTACTCTTATCCTTCTTCTTCCTCCTCTTCTTCTTTTCCTGGCCACCATTTACTGTCTGCCCCTCCTTCTCCTGCTCATCCACAGTTTCGGATTCAGAGGCATGACTGGAGGAAGGAGCATCTTGACCTTCTTCCCTACGCAGTCTCCCTATCTCCTCATCCAGTTCGGCCCCACCCAAAGCCTCAGAGTTATTCTGACCTCCTTCTGAGCCAGTGTCTGGAGTGGGACCCCGAGCCACCCCTGGCACCTGGGCATTCTCAAGGGCCCTCTCCAACCTGCGCTTCTCCTCTCGCCTCCGCATAGAGGGGGTCTTATGTTTTTTCTTCACTGGCTTTGGTGCCCCCTCTCCTCCACTAGTCCCCTCCCCCGCTGGGGCAACCGTTAGGCTCTCCCCAGCCGGGGCGGTCACAGTGTTAGAGAACAAGCGTGGACACCGGCTGAACGGGTGACCTAGGTCACCACACAAGTTACACCGAATCTGCCCACAGGTGGCCGCCAGAGGACCCACCCCACAGCAGAGGGCGCATATCTGCTGAGTGCAGTTGACACTAAAGTGGTTTGGGTCACCACACCTGTGACACAGCCTCGGCTTCCCCTGGTAGAAGATCTGAATCCTGTCGTGTCCCAGAAAGGCGGCCGAAGGGATGTGGGTGACCGTGTTCCCTGAACGCCTGAGACGAACGGAAAACGTCCAGGCCCCAGACCATATATTGTGCTCGTCAAAGTTCTTCCGGGGGACGTCCGTCACCTCCCCGTACCTGCCCAGCAAGGTCATAATGTCATAACAAGAAAGTGACTCGTTACAGGTCAAAACGGTCACTTTCTTTACCACACTCTGGCGAGATACCGCTTTTACAGCGAAATCTCGCCATCCGGGCTCGTTTTTCATCAGCTCATAATTAGACCAAAAGAGATCTAGTCCTTCCGGCCTAACAAAGCTGACGTCAAACTCGGAGGAGCCAAAGGGGTGAATCAGGTCAAAGATGTCCCCAGCCCTGAAACCCATCTGGAAAAGAAGCTCCACCACCACCACGCATCTTCGCCTTTCCAGACCAAACGGGCCACATTCCTGCGACCTATCTCCTGCCCGGGTGTCTGGAGAGACCATACGGCCTACCCATTCCTCTCTCGTAACGCTCCCAGACCATGTCTCTCCACCCAAAAAGACAGGTCCATCTCCTTTCCCTCTACCTGGAGCGTCCTTTCTCCTCTCTTTAGTGCCTCCAGGAGGCGCCGTTGCAACTGACCTTCACCAGATGCAGGAGGTAAAGATCCTACTGAACCCCCAGCCGCCACACTTGCATAACTCCTGACGACCGGGGGGGCAGCCGGACCAGACACCGTCCCTACATCCCCGCCTAGGCCACCTGTACTGCCACAAAAGCCACTCTTATTCCTACCATCCACACCACTACTACTACTCTCATTCACACCACTACTCCTCCCATCTGCACCACTACCACTCCTCTCATTCACACCACTACCACCCCTCCTCTTCACTCCACTATCACCACTCTTATTCACTTCACTGTCACTCCTCCCAATCACTCCACTACCACTCCTCCCATCTGCACCACTACCACTCCTCTCATTCACTCCACTATCACCACTCTCATTCACACCACTACCACTCCTCCCATCCACAACACTACCACTCCTCCCATCTACACCACTACCACTGCTCCCATCTACACCACTACCACTCCTCCCATCTGCACCACTACCACTCCTCCCATCTGCACCACTACCACTCCTCCCATCTGCACCACTACCACTCCTCCCATTTGCACCACTGCCACTGCCACATACACCCCTCTCATCCACCGCACTACCACTCCCATCTTTCAAACACCTTGTATTAACATTGCTTTTATTGACAGTATTTTTGGGATCAGCAGCTGCTTCACCCACTACCTCTGGGCTGGCCTAAACATGCTTTAGCTTGGCATTTTTGTACATTCTCAGGTCACCGGCGGCTGCCATTGTCGGCGACGCTGACTCCTCCTCCATTCGAGATGTTACCGCCGACATCACCTCCCGAAGCTGAGGCTGCCCCTCCGGGCGCAACTTCACCCCTCCTCGTGCCACTGATGTGCAGGGACTCCCTTCTCTCACAGGGGAGATCCCTGCAGTGTCCGCGCCACACACTGTGCCCAACCGCACGGGCTCAGCAGCAGGTTCTGACACCTGGACGCTCCCCCCCTTTCAGGGGAGTGCCCCGCAGCACCGACACTACTAGCAGCGCCCAGGGGACCGCCCCCCGAGCAGAAGATCTCACCACACACCTCAGACGCCTGGACACTCCCCCCCACCCTCTCAGGGAAGTGCCCCGCAGGGCTAGTAACATTGCCCACAATACTCGGGGAACCGCTCCCCTTGCAAACTGCCGCATAACTATTGCCCACCATTAGCCCGTCCTGCTCTTCCCTACCAGCAGGACACGTGACTGTAGCACCCGCGGCCATGTTGGATGCAGCACTGTACCCCCTGTGCTGGTCCCGTTCCTCAGCAGAAGCGGGATCTGGCAGGGTGGGAGGCCCAGCAGCCTGAATCAACTTTTCAGGTGGCCCAGACTGCTGGATTGGAGAGAAAACAAACTTTATCTGCTCCTCAGCCTTTTTCTTCTTCTTTTTTTCCTCTTCCTCCCCTCAGGGCCCAGGTCCTGGCCAAAACTGCAATTTTACAGACGGGTGGGTGACTCCTGCATCACTATGGCCCACAGGAGCCCCCCACAGACCAGTCCACTGTCACCGCCATCACTACTGTCACTTTCCTCAGAGGTGGCTGGTAAGGCGACTTGGGCAGGGTTGATGTAATCTGCACTCGGGGTGACAGAGGTCTTAGGGGTATACGGGGTATCACACACATCCCCCTCACTCTCATCACCCTCACTGCCGCCATCTCCCTCACCACCTTCCTCCATCTTCTCCTCCGTGACACACAAGCACTCTTCCTCCCCCTGACTATCCTCTTCCTCCTTCACAGGGGTACGCATGGTTTTATAGCGGTTTTCATTCTTTAATTTTTCTTTAAACATGCCTGCACCCTCTACAATCAGCATTCGGGCTCTCACCACCTCCTACTCCTCTGCCTTCAGATGACACACCCTGGCAGCGAACCTTGCCCTCATGGCCTTGGCAGAGTTATCTGTTTGGTAGCGAGCAAACTTCAGGTCTTCCCTTATGATTTTCAGCTTTTTTCCCAGCTACTCATATTCTACTAGATTTGCCTGCATGCGGGAACTGAAAGTAGCTAGCGACTCCCTGGGACCCTTCACCCCCCATTGCTGGGGTTCCATAGTATCAGACACAGTCCCCGAAGACATAACTATAAGCTTCTTACTGGACGCCTTGCGGTTTCCAGCGACGGACGGCGGAGTGGGCTCCAAATTACTGCGGAGCTTGCTGGATCTTCTCACCCTGTCCTGGGAATCGGCCGTAGCTCTCTCACTCCCATCCCCCGCCGTCCTAGTTCGAGGGGTGGAAGTCTGGGGCTCCATAGCAGGAGGCTCTCCCAAGGAAGCTGCCACCCTCCTGGGGAAAAGGCTGTAGGAAACACTGCTTCAATCCTCTCTCTCTGGAAAACTCTGGAAGTCAGACACACCCAACAGCTGCTGTGTTCCACAGGAAGTGCTCTCTGCTGACACTCTTTTTTATTATAAAAGTACAAAACTTATACAAAAACACAAGACAAGCTTAACCAGCTATAACATAAATAACAAATATACTGGTACCAAAGAACTAAAACAAAACCCTGCCTAACCGGCCAGCCCAGCTTTACAAAAACCTAAAATATGTCAACCCACCTAACCGAACCAAACAACACACTCACACGCATACCAAAAATGAACATAAAAATAGCACTTGGCTTATCAAAATATGAAAATAAAATTTAGCACTACCTGGCTACAACTCAAAACCATCCATATTCGGGAAACAAAACAAGAAAAATAAATAAATAAATAAATAAATAAAAAATTTCATTTTTTTTTTTATAAATAAATAAAAATAAATTTTAAAAAAATGGACAAAATAAGCTCAAATAAACAACGTAACAACATAATAAACTCAAATAAAGCACGTAACATAATAACTGGTCCGACTGCCATAACTACTGTAATTCTGCAATGTGAAAAGAAAAAAAAAAATTATTATTATTATTATATATATATATATATATATATATATATATATACACACACACATAATATATATATACACACACACATAAACAATATACATACGAAATCACATGAACATAATAATATAGTATTTAACTAAAAAAATAATATTTATACACTACAGAAAACCTAAAAAAACAATAGAAAACCCTACCAAAATCCCTACACTAAAACTGTACCCTCTCCCACACCACCCCTCCTGCACATGGGTCAGAGTCCATACCGTTCGTACACAAAGTCCTGTCCATAACTGACCCATGTCAGGTCCCCAAAAGAAAAGCAAAACACCACCACCCACAAAAAAAAAAAAAAAACACCCTCCCCACCTAGCACTCCTCCCAACCAACTTACACACAAACTTATACATATATACACACTGAACCAAAGCTACCTTATGCCCAAGTTTGGTCGCCTGTAAGCCCTTCATACCATATCAGCTTAAATCAAAACAAAAAGCTAGCGTGCACATGCATTGGCCCACCACCAGGAAGAAGGGTGGCAGACCTGATACATGAAAATAATTTTAAACTCTTTCCCTAACTCCCCCCTACAATTTTCCCTAATTCTATCCCTCCATTAAAACTGACCCTGCTCTCACCCTATCACTATCCCTATAACACTGCCCCTAACCAAAATAAAGATATTCTACCTAAAAAGGTCTAGTACCTAGGGCACATCAAAAGAAAAACCTCTCCACAGGAGAGAAGCCCTACTGGTACCAAGACTGCCATACTCCAAAGACCTGATCTTCCCGAGGTCACCGGTGATATTCCTACAGACCTCCACCTCGGAGAGGTTTTTCTGTTGGGTCGACACTAAACACCGTGCGTTCCACGTGTAGTACCTAACCACTAAACTAACTAAGAATAAAGTGCCCGATCTCGGCCACCCAGGTTCCTGAATGCCCCATAAGCCCACTCCGGATAGGTAAGGCCGGCAAGTTGACTCCAGCCGATGGAAGCGCCCACCCGGTTGTAGACCCCTATATTAAAGGGACAATGAAGCAGGAAATGGTCCATGCTTTCCAGCGTGTCCCCACACTCTTCTCGGGGACATCCCCGGTCATCAGAGTTCCTACACTTCAGATTGTCCCTTACATATAGCTTCCCCTGAAAGCAGCACCAGGCCAAGTCCCAAAACTACTGGGGGATCCTTTTCATGTTTAAAAGGTACAACCCCACCCTCAGATCCCGACCTGGGCAGTCCCTGAGCGCCAGAGGCTTCTGGAAATGGGTCAAGAGAACCCGTTTGTCAAGGAACTGCCTTGACTGGGTCCTGATCTCCCACACTCCCAGACCCCACCGACGTATCGCCTTCAGAGTCAGGGTAGCATAAGCCGGAAAATATCCATGGGGCGTGCGGAGGTCCTTCACTCGCCCTCCTCTCTCCCATTCCTGGAAGAAAGGCCGAAACCATTCCCTGCAGGAGATTAGCCACGGAGGAGCCCTCTATTTCCAGAGGTTTGCGATGTTAGCTTTCAAGAAGGTGTTCGTAAAGAACACCACAGGGTTTACCATAGATAAATCCCCTAGTCTCCTCGTGCGGTACTTAACCTCCCTCTTGACTAGGTTCATCCTGTTCCCCCATAACAGTTGGAAAAACAGGCTGTAGATCCTAGTGTAGTAAGCCTCTGGCAAGATACATATGCTGCCCAGATAGATAAACAAGGGGAGCAGGTACGCTTTGATCAGGTGTACCCTTTCCCTGAGGGTCATAGACCAACCCTTCCACTGGTTCACCTTCTGAGTGGCATCCTGGAGCTTACCATCCCAGTTTTTGGTGGGATAATCATCCTGGCCGAAAGTGATGCCTAAGACTTTTGCTGATTCTTGGGGCCCTGGAAGGGTGTCCGGGAGATCAAACGTGGGATCCCCCCCTCCCAGCCAGAGACTCTCACACTTATCCCGGTTGATCTTAGACCCAGATGCCTCCGAGTAGCGGTCCACCTCCGACATCACCACATCGACCTCCTCTCTCGAGGAGACGAAAATAGTGACGTCGTCAGCGTATGCCACCACTCTCTGGGTGACATCCGGCTCCGCCAGACTCATCCCGACTCCCGCCAACGGCCCACAATCTACCCTCCGGACGAAGGGATCGTTTGCGAACACGTATAAAAGCGGGCTCAAAGGACAACCCTGACGGACTCCGGACCCCACCTCAAAAGAGCGGCCAGACCAACCGTTCACCAGCGGGAACTCTCTGCCCCTGCATACAAGATCTTAAGCCAATTAACAAAAGTACTCGGTAAGCCATATCTCAGGAGGACGGACCAGAGGTACTCGTGGTTCACCCGATCAAATGCCTTGGCCTGATCCAGGGACAGCAAGTACCCCTTCCAGAAACCCGCTCTACTCCGCTCCACTGCCTCCCTGACACTAAGGACAGCACTTAAGGTGCTTCGGCCTGGAACAGAGCAGTGCTGAGTCCCCGAAAGGAGCCGAGGTGCAAACTTCACAAGCCGATTAAACAGTATCTTGGCCAGAAGCTTCCTGTCCGTATTGAGAAGAGCTATGGGCCTCCAATTCTCAATTCGGCTGAGATCTTTACCCTTTGAGAGAAGAATCAGGGCTGACCTCCTCATTGACTTCGGCAGAGTGCCCGAGGAGAGACACTCATGAATACCTCAGTCAAGTGGGGAGCTAAAGATTCCTTAAAGGTCTTGTACCACTCGGATGTTAAGCCATCCGGACCTGGCGACTTCTTAGGGGCGAGCCCCTCGATCGCCAGTCTCACTTCCTCTTCTCTGATTTCTTCTGCCAAAACATCAAGAGAGGGGTCTACCCCTGGCTCAGGAATGGTTTCAGCCAGGAAAGCCAACATGCTGTCTCGATCTAGATCCTTCCTTCCCAAGAGGTGCGAGTAGAAGGATCTGACAACCTACAAGATCCCTGATCTGGACCGATTCAGAGATCCCGTACTATCAATCAGTCCTGAAATGACTTTACTACTGACATCTTACAGTTTCTGTAAGGGTCGGGCGAGCGGTACTTCCCGAAATCTTACAGTTTCTGTAAGGGTCGGGCGAGCGGTACTTCCCGAAATCCCGCTCAAAAACCAAAGATGCGTGCCTATCGTACTGACACCCCATCAGCAAGGATTTCACTCTGGAGATATCCTCCTGGCTACCTCCAGTCGAGACGAGAAGCTCGAGTTTCCTCCTCAGACCCTGATACAAGCGGTACCTGTTCAGGGACCTGAGGCTCGAGAGCTGGCGGAAGAACCCTGCAACCCGCTTCTTGAATATCTCCCACCACTCTGACTTACTACTACATAGGTCCAGTAAAGGTACCTGACTCTGAAGAAAATCCTCAAAGGACTGTCTTATCTCCGCTTCCTCCAGGAGGGACAAATTCAGCTTCCAATAACCTTTTCCCATCCGGGGGGTCTCTGAAACATTCAGGGAAAACGAAATCATACAGTGATCGGAGAACTCCACCTCAACCACGGACACTGCGGAAGAGACGGATTCCTCCTTTAAATAAAACCTATCTATCCTAGACCTGCGACTACCTTGATGATAGGTGAAACCCGTGTGGCCCGAGGGGCTCCGGATGTGGGCATCCTCCAGGCGAGCTTCTCTAGCTATGCTAATCAGTGCCACACTATCGCAAGTCAGCGGACCATTGGAGCCTCTCCTATCTTGGGACCTTGTGACATTATTGAAGTCCCCTCCAAAGATCACTTGCTGACTCGTAAAAAGAAAGGGCTTAATCCTCATAAAGAGATCTTTACGGCCCCGCTTAGTTTGCGGGGCATAGATGTTAATGAGCCGGAGCTCTTGTCCCTTCATGAAGACATCTGAGATCAGGCACCTCCCCATTTCTAATTCAATAACCCGTCGGCATTCAACAGAAGCGGTAAAAAGGACCGCCACCCCACTATACGGCTCAGCCGCAAGAGACCAGTGGGAGGGGCCGCGCCTCCACTCTCTTCTGGCTTTTACCAGAGAGACAAGATCTGACAACCTGGTCTCTTGTAAAAAGAAAAGATCGGCTTCAATGCGGCCGAGAAAATCAAAGGCTGCAAATCTAGCCGTATCCGACTTTATGCTGGCACAATTAATAGATGCCAGCGTCAATGGGGTGAGTGCCGCCATACAGGGTGATTAAATTAGACGGCCACACCCTTTACTTTTGCTTCCCTTTATTTTTCGCCCCCTCATACCCTGAAGAAGACGAGAGGGCAGGACCACACTTAGACCTTTTTTTGGATTCAGATTGATCCATTTGATCCCCGTCTCCATCCGGCCTGTGTCTAGCCCTGCCCTCCGAGGAAGGTGTCCCGACAGGACAGGGCCCAGTTCCCCCCAGAGGCTCTTTCTTCCTAGGCACCCCGCCCTCACCTTCCCCCTCCAAGGAGGGAGAGGAGATGGTATCGAGGACTAGGTACCGGTTTGACAGGTCAATCAGAGGGGGGGGGCAGTCAGGCTTCCGTTTTGGACCTGGCCCGTAGTACAAGGAGCAGATGACTCTGACCTCTTCTTTCTACCTTTCCTTTTGCCCTTATATTTCTTTTTAGGCCTCTCCCCACTATCCTCATCCACACTTTCATAGTGGGAGGAATCAGAAGGGTCGGCCATATTGCCATCCTCTTTGCGCAGTCTCCTGATCTCCTCATCTAGCACGTTCTCCTCCAGGGCTTCAGCAGTTACAGGGCCAGCTTCAGGAGCAGGGGCTGAAGCTACCCCCGCCACCTAGGCACTCTCCAGCTCCCTTCTCCTTCTACGATTTTCCTCCCGCCTTAGTTTGGCGGGGCCCTTTTTCCTCCTCACTAGCCCTGTTGCGCCCCCATCCCTGCTCGTACCCTCCCCAGCCAAGGCAACTTCACAGCTCTCCTCAGCCAGAGCGGCCGCCGCACGGGTGAAGGCGCTAGGACAACGGCTAAAAGGGTGTCCGAGGACACCACACAGGTGGCACCGGATCTGCCGACAGGATGCGGCCAGATGACCCACCACACAAAGCGCAGACCTGCACAGTACAGGCTGCGCTAAAGTGGGTGGGGCTGCCACACCTGTAACAGACCTTAGGCTGCCCCTGGTAGAAGACCTGAATCCTATCACGTCCAAGGAAGGCGGCTGACGGAATGTGGGCAACCGTACTGCCTGAACGCTTGAGTTTGATGGAAAACGTCCAGGCCCCAGACCAGATCCCGTGCTCATCAAAGTTTTTCTTGGGCATGTCCGTCACATCCCCATACCGACCGAGCCAGGTCATGATGTCATAACAAGAAAGCGACTCGTTACGGGTCAAAACGGTCACTTTCTTGACAGAGTTCTGACGGGAAATGGCCTTTACGGCGAAATCCCGCCAGCCGGGCTCGTTCTTCGCCACTTCATAGTTCGACCAGAAGAGTTCAAGACCCTCTGGCCGAACGAAACTGACGTCAAACTCAGACGAACCGTGGGGGTGAATCAGGGCAAAGATGTCACTCGCCCTGAATTCCATCTGAAGGAGGAGCTCAACCACTTTAGCGCGTGCTGGACACGCATCCTCGCCCCTCCAAATCAGACGGACCACATTCCTACGGTTATTGTCCTGCCCGGGTGTCGGGAGGGACCAGACCACCTCCCCATTCCGCTCTCGGAAAGCCCCCAAACCGTGTCTCTCTATCCAGAAAGACAGGTCGACCTCACCCCTTCCCTCTACCTGGATCGACCTGTCGCCCCTGCGTAAAGCCTCCAGGAGGCACTGTTGCAAATGGCCCCCAGGGCCGGCCGGAGACAGGGACCCCCCTGAACCCCCGGCAGTGACATTGGCATAGCTCCTAGGAGCAATCACTACCGGGGGGCAGCCAGACCAGACCCAGAACCAGACCCAGAACTACTAATACCACCATTCGCACCACCACTCTCATCCACACCAGACTTACCATTTATATCACTACCACTCCCACCAACATTCACTCCACTGACACTCCCACATACACTCCTCTCATCCACAACACTACCACACTCAGCATTCACCCACCCTGCACTCTTGACCTGACTAATAGATTCTGGGCTGGTTGGGAGTTGTAGTATTGCTGGCTTCAGAATGGTCTTTTTCTCTGGTGCTGCTGCTGCTGGGGTCAACACCGATGGCTCCTCCTCCATGGCTGATGTTATTATCAGAGTCTGAGACTGCCCCATTGGGCGCACCCCAGCTCCTCCCACAATGCCAGCACCTGCCTTGCCCGACCGCACGGGCTCTGCGGATGATTCCGGCACCCGGACACTCCCCCCCTCACAGAGGAGTGCCCCGCAGTGCCCACAGAACACACTATACTCGGAGGACCGCCACCCGAGCACATGGACCTACCACTCTCTGCCACCAGCACCCGGACACTCCCCCCCCCTCACAGGGGAGTGCCCTGCAGTGCCGGTAGTGCCCACAGAACTCAGGGAACCGCCCCCCAGAGCACACGGCGGCATAGCTCGCCTCTGGCACTTGGACACGCCCCCCGCCACCCTGGGACGGTCCTGCAGTGCCAGAGCTGCCCACCATGAGCCCATCCTGCCCCTCCCTACCGGCAGGATGGGTGGGCTTCACTTCTATTGCGTCCACAGCCTTTACTGACGCCATGCTGTACCCCCCACGCTGGCTCCGTTCCACCACAGAAACGGGGTCTGGCAGTCTGGGGGGCCCAGCAGCCTGAACCAGCTTTGCAGCTGGCCCAGATTGCTGGAAAGGAACAAAGACATACTGCACAGTTTCCTGCATCTTATGTTTCTTAGCTTTATGCTTAACTGCCACATCCTCACATGGGTCTTCTCCAAAAGTGAAATTCTGGAGGTGGGCTGGGGACTCCTGTAACACTATAGCCCTCAGCAATCCCCCAGCCTCACTCTCCGCATCATCCTCCTCGCTATCAGTAAGTGGAAGTGCCACCTGTGCGGCTCAATGTAGCTGTCCTGGGTGGTATGGGCTACAGGCACAGCATCTTTCTCCACAACTGCACTTTCCACCACCTTCTCCTCTTCCTCACCACCATCCTCACTTTCTTCACCGCCACTACTCTCCCCATCATCCACCTCCACCTTACCTGGGGATTTCATGGCGGCAAACCGATCCTCGTTGATCAGCTTCTCCCGGAAGAGGCCGCTCCCTTCAATGATCTCTGCCCTCCGCATCTCTAATTTCACAATTTCGCTTTTCAGCGCTGAGATCCTTTATTTTAATTCTGGATGGTTCTTTTTGGACCCCGTATTTGCCAGATTCTGAGACACCCGTAGATCCTCTCTGGCCATCTTCAGCTCCTTGCCGCACTGGTCGTACTCCGCAAACCTTGCGGCCATGCGAGAGCAGTAGGTCTCGCTGGACTCTTTGGGCCCTCTCTCAGCCCACAACTCCACACTTTTCCCCCTCACCTTCTTTCTACCAGATCTCTGGCTGGCACACTTTGCCGGAGGAGCAGAGCCTGCATTGCTGCAGACTCTGCTAGATCTTCTTCCTCCGGCCGGAACATTGGCTGTTGCAGTTTTCTCTTTACTCCCCGCCAGCCTGGAAGAACGAGGAGTGGAGGCCCGAGACTCCATGCAGGGAGGCTCTCCTGAGGAGCCTGCCACGCTCCTGGGAAAAGCTGATGTAACACCTGCTGCTTTGCCTCTGGAAGTCTGGAGGAGCTCAGAAAGGGACACACCCGCTCGCTGCACACACTGAACTTCTCTGGACTACAGGAAGTGCGCTCTGCTGACACTTCTGTCCATGTGAGGAACTGTCCGGAGTAGGAGAAGTTTACTATGGAGATTTGCTCCTACTCACAGAGAGCACTGTAGTCAGACCGAAAAGAACTATACAACTTCCTCTGTAGCATACGGCAGCTGATAAGTACTGTAAGGATTAAGATTTTTAAGAAGTAATTTACAAATCTGTTTAACTTTCTGGCACCAGTCGATTTAAAAAAAAAAAAAAAAAAAAATGTTTTCCCCCGGAGTACCCCTTTTACATAACACCTGTAAATTCTGTACTACGAATATCAGCAGCCACTGAAGAGAGAGGTCATCCAACAACTGAAGTCCCAAAAAAATCTGCCACTAAATCCCTCAAGCAACCGTTCAGCCCCAGTCCAGAACCATCTGACCCGACCACAAGGACCAGTGTGGAGGAGAACAGGGTCCAGGCTGTAAAATAGAAGAACACCGGAGCAGCCATATACACTGACTCTAAGGCTGAGCCTTATACTTCTACCGAAGCTGCAGAGTTATAGGGGAACTGTAAAAATGAAAGTACTACAACCCCCAGTGTGGTCCGTCTATGCCCCCCTAAGGGTCAGGGTTGGAGGAGGCACAGGTTGAACAGACACACTGCAATGGGAGTTGTAGTATTGTAGTTGTTAAATAAAAAAAAGATGTTTTCATCAGGATGCCCATAGCAACCAATCAGATTGCTTCTTTCATTCTTGAGAAGACCTCTGAAAAATAAAAGAAGTGATCTGATTGGTTGCTAAGAGAAACTGGACAACATTTCCTCTCCACAGGTACATTTCCCCGATTGTCTTCATATTTAGGATGAGAATCTACTGACAAAGTGAGTAGCCAACCATTTCTGGGCATAAAACTCTGTAAGAGACAGCAGTCTGGGGGCATCTGTGGTGGACATGAAGGAAGGGGGGGGGGGTCCAGGGAAATTGAGATTTGACGTCTGCAGCGAGCGCTTCTCACTGAGCGACGGGTCTCATCCCAGGTATTGCAGGGAGACCCCCCACGATCAGCTACTTATCCCATAACCCATGGGTAGGGGATAAGTTAATTTTTGCCATAGTTCTCCTTTAATTGGCCAGAACACACCCAAAATTGGTCCCAGCCAAATATTGCTTTGTGTCCTGTCATTTCTCCCAGCTGTTCTTTTTCTACCTGCTTGTAAGGCATGCCTACACTCTCTAATTCCTTAAAGTGGTACTCCGCCCCTAGATATCTTATCCCCTACCTTAAGGATAGGACAAAAGATGACTGATCACTGGGGCCCCCGTGATCTTCATGCAGCACCCGGCGTTCCAAATAATATATTTAGAACTCTGGGTTCTCGTGGTGCGGGTCGTGACCTCACCCCACGCCCTTTCCATTTATGTCTATGGGAGGTGGTGTGATGTCACAAGAAGGTGTGGCATGATGTCACAAATCCTGCCACAGGAACCAGTGAGCTAAACATACTATTAAGAATTTTGGTTGCTGCATGGAGATTGCTGGGGTCCCAGCTGCAGGATCCCATTGATCAGACATCTTATCCCCTATACTTTACATAGGGGATAAGATATCTAGAGGCGGAGTACCCCTTTAAGGGACAGTTCATGTACCCAAAAGTTGATCCTTTGCAACCGTATGACCCCTAGCAAGTTCCCTGCATGAGTCCCATTCATCAGAAAAAGGCTTGTGCATGGAACTTGCTGGGTGTTCTACGTTTGCCTCATAAACTGCACCACCAAGCACCAGTTACCTCTCTCCGCACCGCATTATGCAGATCGTGCAGGAGAGCAGCTTTGGTCATCCATGTTTTGCTAACTCTATTTTCACACACAGAAATAAATAAATGAGTCGAACAAGTCAAAGAACAGTTAAAAAAAAAAGGGGAACTTTATTTATTATTTATTAAAATGTTTGTGTAGGGTTTTTTTTGTAACCTCCCATCACTCACAAAGAGCGTACAGTAACTAATACTCAGGACAGGAAAAACCTCCAGAGGGGAGGAAACCTGTAGGGAATCCATGGCTACTGTATGGCCCTTCCTGTGGGCATACTAAAGGAGGTTACCTCTATAATTTGGGCAAATGTTTCTGTGTATGTGCATGATTCCTAGGCCTGTGCCTTCATCCAACGTCTTGCTGTAGGTCCCGAAATGCTACTCCATGTCCTGGAAATAGTGCATCTAAGATATGGGACAAAAAAGATAGATTATTTACATGTTTATCATAGAAATACACATGGAACTGCAATAAAGACCTTTTGGACAAAACAATGTAACACTTACCAGTCACAGTCATGTGCATGACTTTGCATTCCCGTGTCCCTACACAGTGTCCAGCACCGGCCCCTCACTGATGAACAGGACCAGTGTTATTTCTGGGGCTATGCCTTCATCCAACGTCTTGCTGTAGGTCCGGAAATGCTACTCCATGTCCTGGAGATAGTGCATCTAAGATAAGAAAAAAAAGATAAATTATTTACATGTTTATCATAGAAATACACATGGAACTGCACTAAAGATCTTTTGGACACAACAATGTAACACTTACCAGTCACAGTCATGTGTATGACTTTGCATTCCCGCGTCCCTACACAGTGTCCAGCACCGGCCCCTCACTGATGGAGAATGAACAGGAGCCGTGTTATTTCTGCTCAGTGCTGCTCTTTGGTGGACAATGGTTATGACATCACATGTGTGACACGCTGTTACCTCCTGGGAGTTCTATTTCAGTAGTGCTGCTCTCTGATTGGCTGAAAATCAAAAAAGCTTTCTAATATATTCTGTATGTCTGTTATCTAAGGTTTTTGACAATTTTTATTAAAATGGCGCCACTCCCTGTGGGTGCGTTATATTTGTTTCTCCTAACCAGACATTCTGTATATGTAATATCATTTGGTGGCCCCAACAGCCTGGGCCCATAGGTTTCTTACATAGATCAATGCTACTCCGGTAGGCTCAATGAGCAGCGCTGGCCGCCGGGACGTCTGACGAGTGACGTCCCTGACGTTGCGGTCTGGAGCGAAGGATGTCACTAGTCAGACGTCCCAGCAACCATTGATTTAAAGTGGTCGTGGCTCCTGCTGCCAGTTCAAGATCAGACACCATGGCCCTAGATTGACATACTGCAACACCGATCCCCTGTGGCTGCCCACCTGTTGCAAAACTACAACTCTCAGCCTTCGGCTGTCAGGGCATGCTGGGAGTTGTAGCTTTGCAATAGCTGGACAGACGTCTGTCGAAAGGGGGGAAAAGCACCAGAAATAAAGCAATGTGGGCTTTGAAAAACACCATTTATATGTTGTTTTTAATCACAGCCTAAGCCTAGGAACAAACACAATTCTTGTTTGATGTTTTGTTTTTTATTTTGCAAAAAAAAGCAAACATCAAAATCTTCCCCCTCATGTCTTTTCTCAGCTATCTTTGTGTTATTTTTGCTAAAAGCACTAGGGGGGGGGGGGGGTCTTAGAGATTTATCAAAACCAGGGAAGAGGAAAAGTGGACCAGTTGCCCATAGCAACCAATCAGGTAGTTTCTTTCATTTTTAAAAAGGCCTCTGAAAAGTGAAAGAAGCGATCTGATTGGTTGCTATGGGCAACTGGTCCACTTGACCAGCACGTGCAGCATTTATGTGGCGGCTTTCCGCTGGCATATATGGCTTTCTGTGCTGGTGAATGCAGCGGGCACTTACTGGTGGTTTTTTCCTAGCTGCACAGTTTTGCACCACAACCACTCCGGTTGGGACCAGGCTGACCGATCTAATGACAAAGATGCTGCAGTGAACGGCTTTCCTACTGTGAAAGTTCTGGTGAACTACAATGCTCAGAAGAGGAGGAGCGCCATTGAGCTTTTGGAAAGAGAATTAGTTTGGAATGGTCAGGGCCATGTACGTTTACAAAGCCCCCCGTGGTGCCAGAACAGTGGACCCCCCCACATGTGACCCCATTTTGGAAACTACACCCCTCACAGAATTTAATAAGGGGTGCAGTGAGTATTTACACCCCACAGCTCTTTGGAACAGTGGGCTGTGCAAATGAAAAATTTAATTTTTCATTTTTACGGACCACTGTTCCAAAAATCTGTCAGACACATTTGGGGCGTAAATTCTCAATGTACCCCTTATTACATTACGTGAGGGGTGTAGTTTTAAAAATGGGGTCACATGTGTCGGGGGTCCATTGTTCTGGCACTATGGGGGCTTTGTAAACACATGTGGCCTTCAATTCCGGACAAATTTTCTCTACAAAATCCCAATGGCGCTCCTTCTCTTCTGAGCATTGTAGTTCGCCAGCAGAGCACTTTAAATTCACATATGTGGTATGTTCTTACTCAGAAGAGATGGGGTTACAAATTTGGGGGGGCTTTTTTCCTATTTTCCCTTGTAAAAATGAAAAATTTAGGGTAACACCAGCATTTTAGTGAAAAAATATATATTTTTAAATTTTCCCATCCAACTTTAATGAAAATTTGTCAAACACCTGTGGGGTGTTCAGGCTCATTATACCCCTTGTCACGTTCGGTGAGGGGTGTAGTTTCCAAAATGGGGTCACATGTGGGTATTTTTTTTTTTTGTGTTTGTCAGAACCGCTGTACAATCAGCCACCCCTGTGCAAATCACCAATTTAGGCCTCAAATGTACATGGTGCGCTCTCATTCCTGAGCCTTGTTGTGAGCCCGCAGAGCATTTTACGCTCACATCTGGGGTATTTACGTAGTCAGGAGAAATTGTGTTACAAATGTTGGCGGTCTGTTTTTTCCTTTTATCGCTTGTGGAAATAAAAAGTATGGGGCATCACCAGCATGTAATTGTAAAAAAAATTATTTTTTTACACTAACAGGCTGGTGTAGCCCCCAACTTTTCCTTTTCACAAGCGGTAAAAGGAAAAAAAAGACCCCCAAAATTTGTAGTGCAATTTCTCCCGAGTACGGAGATACCCCATATGTGGCCCTAAACTGTTTCCTTGAAATACGCCATGCGCATTTTAGGACTAAATTAGGGATTGCACAGGGGTGGACATAGGGGTATTCTACACCAGTGATTCCCAAACAGGGGGCCTCCAGCTGTTGCTAAACTCCCAGCATGCCTGGACAGTCAGTGGCTGTACAGAAATGCTGGGAGTTGTTGTTTTGCAACAGCTGGAACAGTGGGGTAACAATAAATTTGGAGGCCCCCCTGCAAGATTTTTTGAGGAGGCCCCTAAGCTCCACCCCCACAAGGTATGCCACGCCCATGCCAATATACCCCACCCATCACAAATTACACCGCCCATACTGATATGTACTGCCATAGGCATTTTCTATGGACTCATGAAGAACATCTGTAGGTAATTCTTACATTTGTTTTTGCCCCCGAGCAGCAGCGAAACGGCACACAATTCTCGGTAAGTGGCCCACAAGCAGCAGCGCAGTGCAGTGCCAGCGGCACACACAGGGCCGTCTTTAATTTTGATTGGACCTTTGGCAAGCAATTTTTTTTGGGCCCCCCGTTCCCCCACCCCCACCTCCATCCCACACACACTCGGGATCACTAATGTAATGTATGTACACAGTGACCACACAAGCAGAATAGTGAGTAAAGCTCTGGAGTATAATACAGGATATAACTCAGGATCAGTACAGGATCAGTAATGTAATGTATGTACACAGTGACCTCACCAGCAGAATAGTGAGTCCAGCTCTGGAGAGAGGTTGGGTGTGTCTGAGCTCCTGTTACTTCCAGACTCTTCCAGTGAAGCAGTGATTTCCATCCGCCCCTCCCCAGGTGTGTGGCAGATACCTGGGTAGAGGGTTTTCCTGCTATGGAGCCCCAGGAGGCTTCATCTTGCACTCCCCGTACCCGGCCGGCGGGGGGTGCAAAGGAAAATGTGATGGCCAGCAGCCAGGATGGGGTGAGACGATCCACCAGGGCCCATCGCCATGTGGGGCCCCCTCCCCCATCCCCAGCTGGGAGCTGCAAGGCTTCCAGCAAAAGTTCCTCTGGGAAAAGAAGCTCATCCAGGCAGAGGAGTGGAGTGAAGGCTTCTACCTCAGGCTCCTCAGAACCCCAGCAATGGGGGGTAAAGGAGCCAAGGGAATCCCTGGAGACTTTCGGATCTAGAATCAAGGCAAAGATGGCCCAATATGAGCAGCTTGGGAAACAGCTTCGTGGTCTTAGAGAAGACATAAAGTTTGCAACTTACCAGGCGGATACAGCAGCCAAGGGCAAGAGAGCAGCGTTCACTGCAAAGGTGAGAGCACTAAAGAAAGAGGTGGAGGAGATTGTTCAGCTGAGAGCGGACATTGTGGCTGGAGCCGGCTTCTTCAGTGAGAAGATTCTTAATGAAGAGAGGTTCCCCAAAAAGGGGGTCTCCAGAGGTGCAGAAAAAGAAAGTCACCAAGATGAGAGTGAGGAGGAGATGGAGGGAGGTGAGGAGGGGGATGTGAGTGAGGGGGATATGGACACGGGTTCTGCTTGTACCACCACTGTTACCCCAGACCCCCCACTTACCCTCAGTGTGGACTACATAAACCCGGCTCAGGTGGCCTTACCTCCCTCCAGTGAGGACGATGAGGATGGCAGTGACTGTAGTGATTGCAGCGGCTCGGCAGATGGGGGTCTCCTGCGTGCGATTGTTATGCAGGAGTCCCCCACCCGTCTGGAGAACTTCACTTTTGGTGATGATTTGGGCCCAGAAGAGAAGGGGAAGAGGAAGAAAGTGAAGGGCAAGAAGAGGAAGAAGGCACAAGGAGTGAAATTTGTATTTTCTTCTTTCCAGCAACCTGGGTCGGCTGAGAAGTCAGCTCAGGGTGCTGGGTCCCCCAATCTGCCAGACCCCGTTTCTGTAGTGGAGCGGGGCCAGCATGGGGGATACAGTAGTGCACCCAAAATGGCCGCGGGTGCTATAGAAGAAAAAGGGCACCATCCTGTGAGGGGGGAGGGTGTCCAGGCACCAGAAAATGGCGGCAGTTTCTCCCGTTCAGGGGGCGGTCCCCGGGTTGAAGTGAGCGGTACAAGTCCTGGCGCTGCAGGGCACTCACCTGTGAGGGGGGGGAGTGTCCGGGCGCCAGAGAGCGTTGAGTCCGTGTGCTCGGGGGGCGGTCCCCCGAGTACAGTTTGTTCTGCGGGCACTGCGGGGAACTCCCCTGTGAGGGGGGGGAGTGTCCCGGTGCCGGGATCGGTGTCCATTCAGAAGGAGGAGCCATCGTCAGCAGCAGTCAAGCCAGAAAAAAAGACTGTAGTTAAGCCAGCGGTACTACAATTCCCAGCCAGCCCAGAATCAGTCAGGCAGGGTATGAGTGAGAATGCTGAGTGTAGTAGTGTTGTGGATGAGAGGAGTGTCAGTGGAGTGAATGTTGGTGAGAGTAGTGTTATGGATGGAAAAAAGGATGATGTGAGTGGTGGTGTGAATGGTGGTTCTGGGTCTGGGTCTGGGTCTGGCCCGGCTGCCCCCCCGGCAGTGACTGCTCCTAGGAGCTATGCTAATGTCGCTGCCGGGGGTCCAGGGGGGTCCCCGTCTCCGTCCATCCCCGGGGGTTATTTGCAACAGCGCCTCCTGGAGGCTCTGCGTAGGGGAGACAGGTCGATCCAGGTAGAGGGAAGGGGTGAGGTCGACCTGTCTTTCTGGATAGAGAGGCACGGTTTGGGGGCTTTCCGAGAGCAGAATGGGGAGGTGGTCTGGTCCCTCCCGACAACCGGGCAGGACAATAACCGCAGGAATGTGGTCCGTCTGATTTGGAGGGGTGAGGATGCGTGCCCACCTCGCGCTAAAGTGGTTGAGCTCCTCCTCCAGATGGAATTCAGGGCGAGTGACATCTTTGCCCTGATCCACCCCTACGGTACGTCCGAGTTTGACGTCAGCTTCGTTCGACCAGAGGGTCTCGAACTCTTCTGGTCAAACTACGAGGTGGCGAAGAACGAGCCCGGCTGGCGGGATTTTGCCGTAAAGGCAATTTCCCGTCAGAACTCGGTCAAGAAGGTGACCGTTTTGACCCGTAACGAGTCACTTTCTTGTTACGACATCATGACCTGGCTCGGTCGGTATGGGGATGTGACGGACATGCCCAAGAAAAACATTGATGAGCACGGGATCTGGTCCGGGGCCTGGACGTTTTCCGTCAAACTCAGGCGTTCAGGGAGTACGGTTGCCCACATTCCGTCAGCCGCCTTCCTTGGACGTGACAGGATCCAGGTCTTCTACCAGGGGCAGCCTAAGGTCTGTCACAGGTGCGGTAGCCCCACCCATTTTAGCGCAGCTTGTACTGTACAGGTCTGTGCTTTGTGTGGTGGGGTGGGTCATCTGGCCGCATCCTGTAGGCAGATCCGCTGCCATCTGTGTGGTGTCCTCGGGCACCCTTTCAGCCGTTGTCCTAGCGCCTTCGCCCGTGCGGCGGCCGCTCCGGCTGGGGAGAGCTGTGAAGTTGCCTCGGCTGGAGAGGGTACGAGCAGGGATGGGGGCGCACCAGGGCTAGTGAGGAAGAAGGGCCCCGCCAAACTAAGGCGGGAGGAAAATCGGAGGAGGAGTAGGGAGCAGGAGAGTGCCCAAGTGACGGGGGTAGCTCCGGCCCCTGCTCCTGAAGCTGGCCCTGAAATGACTGAAGCCCTGGAGGAGGACGTGCTGGATGAGGAGGTCAGGAGACTGGGCGAAGAGGAAGGCAATATGGCCGACTCTTCCGATTCCTCCCACTATGAAAGTGTGGATGAGGAGAGTGTAGAGAAGGCCAAAAAGAAAGACAAGGGCAAAAGGAAAGGGAGAAAGAAGAGGTCCAAGCCCTCTCTTCCTCGTACTGCGGGCCGGGTCCAAAGCGGAAGCCTGACTGCCCCCCCTCTGGTTGACCTGTCAAACCGGTACCTAGTCCTTGATAACATCTCCTCCCCCTCCTTGGAGGGGGAAGGTGAGGGCGAGGTGCCTAGGGAGAGAGAGCCTCTGGGGGGAACTGGGCCCTGTCCTGTTGAGGCACCTTCCTCGGAGGGCAGGGCTAGACCGGGGTCGGACGGAGACGGGGACCATATGGATCAGAGCGAATCCAAAAAAAGGGTTAAAAGTGGTCCTGCCCTTTCTTCTTCTTCTGGGGATGAGGGCACGAAGAAGAAGGGGAAGAAGAAATAAAGGTGAGGCCGTCTAACTTAATCACCCATGATGGCGGCACTCACCCCATTGACGCTGGCATCCATTAACTGTGCCAGCATAAAGTCGGATACGGCTAGATTCGCAGCCTTTGATTTTCTCGGCCGTGTTGAAGCCGACATTTTGTATCTGCAAGAGACCAGGTTGTCAGATCTAGCCTCCCTGGTAAAAGCCAGAAGAGAGTGGAGGCGCGGGCCCTCCCACTGGTCTCTTGCGGCTGAGCCGTATAGTGGGGTGGCGGTCCTTTTTACCGCTCCGGTTGAATGCTGACGGGTTATTGAGTTAGAAATGGGGAGGTGCCTGATCTTAGATGTCCTCATGAAGGGGCAAGAGCTCCGGCTCATTAACATCTACGCCCCACAAACCAAGTGGGGCCGCAAAGATCTCTTTATGAGGATTAAGCCCTTCCTTTTTACTAGCCGGCAAGTGATTTTTGGAGGGGACTTCAATAATGTCACGAGGTCCCAAGATAGGAGAGGTTCCAATGGTCCGCTGGCTTACGATAGCGTGGCCCTCAATAATATAGTTAGGGAAGCTCGCCTAGAGGACGCCCACATCCGGAGCCCCTCAGGCCACGTGGGTTTCACCTATCATCGAGGTAGCTGCAGGTCTAGGATAGACAGGTTTTATTTAAAGGAGGAAGCCGTCTCTTCCGCAGTGTCCGTGGTTGAGGTGGAATTCTCCGATCACTGTATGATTTTGTTTTCCTTGAATGTTTCAGAGACCCCCCGGATGGGTAAAGGTTATTGGAAGCTGAATTTGTCCCTCCTGGAGGAAGCGGAGATAAGACAGTCCTTTGAGGATTTTCTTCAGAGTCAGGTACCTTTACTGGACTTTTGTAGTAGTAAGTCAGAGTGGTGGGAGATATTCAAGAAGCGGGTTGCGGGGTTCTTCCGCCAGCTCTCGAGCCTCAGGTCCCTGAATAGGTACCGCCTGTATCGGGGTCTGAGGAGGAAACTCGAGCACCTTGTCTCGACTGGAGGTAGCCGGGAGGATATCTCCAGAGTGAAATCCTTGCTGATGAGGTGTCAGTACGATAGGCACGCATCTTTGGTTTTTGAGAGGGATTACGGGAGGTACCGCTCGCCCGACCCTTACAAGAACTGTAAGATGTCAGTGAGTAGTAAAGTGGTCTCAGGACTGATTGATAGTACGGGATCTCTGAATCGGTCCAGATCAGGGATCCTGGAGGTCGTCAGATCCTTCTACTCGCACCTCTTGGGAAGGAAGGATCTAAATCGAGACGGGATGTCGGCTTTCCTGGCTGAAACTATTCCTGAGCCAGGGGTAGACCCCTCTCTTGATGTTTTGGCAGAAGAAATCAGGGAAGAGGAAGTGAGACTGGCGATCGAGGGGCTCGCCCCCAAGAAGTCGCCAGGCCCGGATGGCTTAACATCCGAGTGGTACAGGACCTTTAAGGAGTCTTTAGCTCCCCTCTTGACTGAGGTATTCAATGAGTGTCTTTCCTCGGGCACTCTGCCAAAGTCAATGAGGAGGTCAGCCCTGATTCTTCTGTCAAAGGGTAAAGATCCTAGCCGGATTGGGAATTGGAGGCCCATAGCTCTTCTCAATACGGACAGGAAGCTTCTGGCCAAGATACTGTTTAATCGGTTGGTGAAGTTTGCACCCCGGCTCCTTTCGGGGGCCCAGCACTGCTCTGTTCCGGGCCGAAGCACCTTAAGTGCTGTCCTCAGTGTCAGGGAGGCAGTGGAGCGGAGTAGTGCGGGTCTCTGGAAGGGGTACATGCTGTCCTTGGATCAGGCCAAAGCATTTGATCGGGTGAACCACGAGTACCTCTGGTCCGTCCTCCTGAGATATGGCTTACCGAGTACTTTTGTGAATTGGCTTGTCACCTTATATGCAGGGGCAGAGAGTTTCCCGCTGGTGAACGGTTGGTCTGGCCGCTCTTTTGAGGTGGGGTCCGGAGTCCGTCAGGGTTGTCCTTTGAGCCCGCTGTTATACGTGTTCGCAATCGATCCCTTCGTCCGGAGGGTAGATTGTGGGCCGTTGGCGGGAGTCGGGATGACTCTGGCGGAGCCGGATGTCGCCCAGAGAGTGGTGGCGTACGCTGATGATGTCACTATTTTCGTCTCCTCACGGGAGGAGGTCGATGCGGTGATGTCAGAGGTGGACCGCTACTCGGAGGCATCCGGGTCCAAGATCAACCGGGATAAGTGTGAAAGTCTCTGGCTGGGAGGGGGAGATCCCACGTTTGATCTCCCTGACACCCTTCCAGGGCTCCAAGAGTCAGCAAAAATTCTGGGCATCACATTCGGCCAGGATGATTATCCCACCAAAAACTGGGACGGTAAGCTCCAGGATGCCACTCAGAGGGTGAACCAGTGGAAGGGTTGGTCTATGACCCTCAGGGAAAGGGTACACCTGATCAAATCGTACCTGCTCCCCTTGTTTATCTATCTGGGCAGTGTATGTATCTTACCAGAGGCTTACTACACTAGGATCTACAGCCTGTTTTTCCAACTGTTATGGGGGAACAGGTTGAACCTAGTCAAGAGGGAGGTTACGTACCGCACGAGGAGACTAGGGGGTTTATCTATGGTAAACCCCGTGGTGTTCTTAACGAACACCTTCTTGAAAGCCAACATTGCAAACCTCTGGAAAGAGAGGGCTCCTCCGTGGGTACTCTCCTGCAAGGAGTGGTTTTGGCCTTTCTTCCAGGAATGGGAGACAGGAGGGCAAGTGAAGGACCTCCGTACGCCCCATGGATATCTTCCGGCTTACGCTACCCCGACTCTGAAGGCGATACGTCGGTGGGGTCTGGGAGTGTGGGAGATCAGGACCCAGTCAAGGCAGTTCCTTGACAAACGGGTTCTGTTGACCCACTTCCAGAAGCCTCTGGCACTCAGGGACTGCCCAGGTCGGGATCTGAGGGTGGGGTTGTATCTTTTAAACATGAAAAGGATCCCCCAGAAGTTTTGGGACTTGGCCTGGCGCTGCTTTCAGGGGAAGCTATGTGTAAAGGACAATCTGAAGTACAGGAACTCTGATGACCGGGGATGTCCCCGAGAAGAGTGCGGGGACACGCTGGAAAGCATGGACCACTTCCTGCTTCATTGTCCCTTTAACATAGGGGTCTACAACAGGGTGGGCGCTTCCATCGGCTGGAGTCATCTTGCCGGCCTTGCCTATCCGGAGTGGGCTTATGGGGCATTCAGGAACCTGGGTGGCCGAGATCGGGGCACTTTATATTTAGTCAGTTTAGTGGTTAGGTACTACACGTGGAACGCACGGTGCTTAGTGTCGACCCAACAGAAAATCCTCTCCGAGGTGGAGGTCTGTAGGAACATCACCGGTGACCTCGGGAAGATCAGGTCTTTGGAGTATGGCAGTCTTGGTACCAGTAGGGCTTCTCTCCTGTGGAGAGGTTTCTCATTTCATGTGCCCTAGGTACTAAACCTTTTGGGTAGAGTACCTTTTATTTTTGGTTAGGGGCAGTGTTATAGGGGTAGAGATAGGGTGAGGGTAGGGTCAGATTTATTGTAGGGATAGAATTAGGGAGAATTGTAGGGGGAGTTAGGGAAAGAGTATAAAATGATTTATGTATCAGGTCTGCCATCCTTCTCCCTGGTGGTGGGCTGATGCATGTGCACATTAGCTTTTTGTTTTGTTTTCAATTTACATGGTATGAAGGGCTTACAGGCAACCAAACTTGGGCCTAAAGGGGGTGGTGGTTCAGAATGTATAAGTTTGTATATAAGTTGGTTGGGAGGAGTGTTAGGTGGGGAGGGTGTATTTGTGGGTGGTGGTTTTGTGGTGTTTTGGGGTCCTGATATGGGTCAGTTAAGGACTGGACTTTGAGAACTGTATGGACGGTATGGACTCTGACCCATGTACAGGAGGGGTGGTGTGGGTGAGGGGACAGTTTTAGTGTAGGTGTTTTCCGTTGTTTTCTGTAGTATATTTTTGTGTATTTTCAGTAAGTTTTGTAAATATTGTGTTTTGTATATATTGGTTTTGTATTTATATTGTTTTATATTATATAGTGTATAGTGCAGTCGGGCCAGTAGTTAAGTAGTGTCATATGTGTTTATGTGTATGTATATGTGTGCTTTATGTGTATATACATGTGTATGTATGTGTATATATATATATATATATATATATATATATATATATATATATGTATGTATATGTATGTGTATGCTTGCGTATATGCATGTATACATGTTTGTGTATAAAATTTTATATTTTATTTTTTCCTCCTTGGGGGGGCTGCTCCCCTCCGGTGTCTCTGTTCTCCTCGCCTCCGGCTTCGCGGTCTCGCTTTTCGGCGGTGTTGTCCTTTTCTTCGGTTGTGGCTTGCTCTTTTTGGGTCCGGCTCTCGCCGGTTTCTGGGCCGCGCGCGGATCCTCTCTGGCCGTCCTCGGCTCCTTGCCGTGCTGTGCGTGCTTTGCGGGCCTTGCAGCCATGCGGGGGCGGTGCGTGGGGCTGGGCTCTTTGGGCCCTCTCTCCGGCCGCGTCTCCGCGCTGCTTTTCCCTGCCCTTCTTTCACCGGTGGATCTCTGGCTGTGAGGCAGAGTGTTATTTATTAGCAAGTTGTGCTGAAATATTATTTTTTACTTTTTTTTTTTTTCCCCCTGGGTAAGGGTCATTTTTGAGTTACAGCCAAGTTGTGCTACCTTTATGTTCCTTTTCTTTTGTTTTATAGCCAAGTCGTGCTTATTTTATGTTTTATATATTTTTATAAGCCAAGTTGGGCTATTTTTATGTTCTTTTTGGAATGCGTGTTTGAGTGTGATATTTAGTTTTTTGGTATGTGAAAAAAGTAAAAGTATATTTTAGTAAATTTGGGCTGGCCGGTTAGGCAGATTTTGTTTTTGTAATTTTATTTATGTTATGTTTGTTATAGCTGGTTAAGCTTGTTTTTTGTTTTATGTTTTGTATCAGATTTGTTTTTCATTTTTATAATAAAAAGAGTTACAGCAGCCAAGGGCAAGAGAGCAGCGTTCACTGCAAAGGTGAGAGCACTAAAGAAAGAGGTGGAGGAGATTGTTCAGCTGAGAGCGGACATTGTGGCTGGAGCCGGCTTCTTCAGTGAGAAGATTCTTAATGAAGAGAGGTTCCCCAAAAAGGGGGTCTCCAGAGGTGCAGAAAAAGAAAGTCACCAAGATGAGAGTGAGGAGGAGATGGAGGGAGGTGAGGAGGGGGATGTGAGTGAGGGGGATATGGACACGGGTTCTGCTTGTACCACCACTGTTACCCCAGACCCCCCACTTACCCTCAGTGTGGACTACATAAACCCGGCTCAGGTGGCCTTACCTCCCTCCAGTGAGGACGATGAGGATGGCAGTGACTGTAGTGATTGCAGCGGCTCGGCAGATGGGGGTCTCCTGCGTGCGATTGTTATGCAGGAGTCCCCCACCCGTCTGGAGAACTTCACTTTTGGTGATGATTTGGGCCCAGAAGAGAAGGGGAAGAGGAAGAAAGTGAAGGGCAAGAAGAGGAAGAAGGCACAAGGAGTGAAATTTGTATTTTCTTCTTTCCAGCAACCTGGGTCGGCTGAGAAGTCAGCTCAGGGTGCTGGGTCCCCCAATCTGCCAGACCCCGTTTCTGTAGTGGAGCGGGGCCAGCATGGGGGATACAGTAGTGCACCCAAAATGGCCGCGGGTGCTATAGAAGAAAAAGGGCACCATCCTGTGAGGGGGGAGGGTGTCCAGGCACCAGAAAATGGCGGCAGTTTCTCCCGTTCAGGGGGCGGTCCCCGGGTTGAAGTGAGCGGTACAAGTCCTGGCGCTGCAGGGCACTCACCTGTGAGGGGGGGGAGTGTCCGGGCACCAGACCTTGGTGGTTCAGGGGGCGGTCCCCTATGTGCGGTTGGTACCGTTTCTGGCGCTGCGGGGCACTCACCTGTAAAGGGGGAGGTTCCCTGCACGTCAGCTGCAGTAGGCGGGGCAGGAGTGCGTCCGGAGGGACAGCTCCTGCCAAAATCCATGACTTCGTGTGAGGGGGCGGTGCCATCCATATCAGAGGCGGAGCCTGTGTCTGCACCCCAGAAGACTGGAAATGCAACCTTAGTCCTGAAACCGGCGACCCTTATACATAATGCAATAGACCCAGCCAGCCCAGCCTGTAATATACAGAGTGTAAGCAAGAGTGAAAGTGAGAGCAAAAATGTGTGGAAAAATGGTAATGTCCAGAGTGTGAGTTATGGTAGTGCGCATGGGAGGAGTTGTAGTAGAAGTGTGGATGAGGGGTGTGCAAGTGGGGTGCAAGAGAGAGGTGCAAGGGGAGTGCAAGAGAGGGGTGCAAGGGGAGTGCAAGAGAGGGGTGCAAGGGGAGTGCAAGAGAGGGGTGCAAGTGGAGTGCAAGAGAGGGGTGCAAGTGGAGTGCAAGAGAGGGGTGCAAATGGAGTGCAAGAGAGGGGTACAAGTGGAGTGCAAGAGAGGGGTGCAAGTGGAATGCAGGTGAGGAGTGGTAGTGGAATGCCAGAGAGAGGTTTGACTGACACCTCAGCTAAGAACAAGGGTCCTGGTTTGGGATCTGGGTCAGGTCCTGGTTCGACTGCCCCCCCGGTAGTGGCTGCTTCTCCCAGAAGCTATGCCAGAGTCACTGCCGGGGGATCAGGGGGATCCCCATCTCCATCTGGCTCTGGGGGTCACTTGCAACAGCGCCTCCTGGAGGCTCTACGTAGGGGAGACAGGTCAATCCATGTAGAGGGGAGGGGTGAGGTTGACCTGTCTTTTTGGATAGAAAGACACGGCTTAGGCGCCTTCCGAGAACAAAACGGGGATGTGGTCTGGTCCCTCCCGACATCCGGGCAGGAAAGTGGCCGTAGGAATGTGGTCCGTTTAGTGTGGAGGGGCGAAGATGCATGTCCGCCTCGGGGTAAGGTGGTTGAGCTCCTCCTCCGGATGGAATTCAGGGCAAGTGATATCTTTGCCCTGATCCACCCCTACGGTACTTCCGAATTTGACATCAGCTTCGTTCGGCCGGAGGGTTTGGAACTCTTCTGGTCGAACTATGAGGTGGTGAAGATTGAGCCCGGCTGGCGGGATTTCGCCGTAAAGGCGATATCCCGTCAGAATCTGGCCAAGAAAGTGACCGTATTGACACGTAACGAGTCACTATCTTGCTATGACATCATGACCTGGCTCAGCCGATATGGGGATGTGACGGACATGCCAAAAAAGAACTATGACGAACATGGGATCTGGTCTGGGGCCTGGACGTTTTCCGTCAAACTGAAGCGTTCGGGGAGCACTGTTGCCCACATCCCATCAGCTGCTTTTCTTGGGAGAGACAGAATCCAAGTTTTCTACCAGGGGCAGCCCAAGGTCTGTCACAGATGTGGCAGCCCCACTCACTTTAGCGCAGCCTGTACCGTGCAGGTCTGTGCTCTGTGTGGTGGGGTAGGTCATCTTGCCGCATCCTGTAGGCAGATCCGGTGTCATCTGTGTGGTGTCTTAGGACACCCTTTCAGCCGTTGTCCTAGCGCTTTTGCCCGTGCGACGGTCACCTTGGCTGGTGAGAGCAGTAATGTTGCCTCAGCTGGGGAGGGCACGAGTGCGGGTGAAGGTGCAACAGGGTCAGTGAAGAGGAAAAGTCCCGCCAAGCTGAGGCGGGAGGCTAATCGCAGAAGGAGCAGGGAACTGGAGAGTTCCCATGTGGCAGGGGTAGCTTCTGACCCTGCTCCAGAGGTTAGTCCTGAAACTGCTGAGGCCCTGGAGGAAAATGTGCTGGAGGAGGAAGCGGGGAGAATCTGTGGAGAAGAGGGCAGCAAGGCCGATCTTTCCGATTCCTCCCACTTTGAAAGTGTGGATGAGGAGGGTGAAGAGCGGCCAAAAAAGAAGGGCAATAAAAGGGGAAAGAAGAGGTCGGAGCCCTCTAGTCCCCGTGCTACGGACCAGGTCCCAAGCGGAAGCCTACCTGCCCCCCCTCTGATTGATCTGTCTAACCGGTTCTCTGTCCTTGATGACATCTCCTCCCCCTCTTTGGAGGGGGTGGTCGAGGATGGGGTACCTGAAGTGGGGGAGCCTCCGGGGGGAACTGGGCCCTGTCCTGATGGGGCAATTTCCTCAGGGGATGGGGCCAAACCAGAGCCAGACGGAGATGGGGATTCAAAAATGGACCAATCAAAGTCTAAAAAAAGGCTAAAAGAGAAAGAAGCCTCCTCGTCTGGGGATGAGGGGGTAAAGAAAAGACAGAAGTGAGGGGGTTAGGGCCGTCTAACTCAATCACCCATGATGGCGGCACTCACCCCATTGACGCTGGCATCTATTAACTGTGCCAGTATAAAGTCTGATACGGCTAGATTCGCAGCCTTTGATTTTCTCGGCCGTGTTGAAGCCGACATTTTCTTTTTACAGGAGACCAGGTTGTTAGATCTAGCCTCCCTGGTAAAAGCCAGGAGAGAGTGGAGGCGCGGCCCCTCCCACTGGTCTCTTGCGGCTGAGCCGTATAGTGGGGTGGCGGTCCTTTTTACCGCTCCGGTTGAATGCAGACGGGTTATTGAGTTAGAAATGGGGAGGTGCCTGATCTTAGATGTCCTCATGAAGGGACAGGAGCTCCGGCTCATTAACATCTACGCCCCACAAACCAAGTGGGGCCGCAAAGATCTCTTTATGAGGATCAAGCCCTTCCTTTTTACTAGCCGGCAAGTGATCTTTGGAGGGGACTTCAATACTGTCACAAGGTCCCAAGATAGGAGAGGTTCCAATGGTCCGCTGGCTTACGATAGCATAGCTCTCAATAATATAGTTAGGGAAGCTCGCCTAGAGGACGCCCACATCCGGAGCCCCTCAGGCCACGCGGGTTTCACCTATCATCGAGGTAGCTGCAGGTCTAGGATAGACAGGTTTTATTTAAAGGAGGAAGCCGTCTCTTCCACAGTGTCCGTGGTTGAGGTGGAGTTCTCCGATCACTGTATGATTTTGTTTTCCTTGAATGTTTCAGAGACCCCCCGGATGGGTAAAGGTTATTGGAAGCTGAATTCGTCCCTCCTGGAGGAAGCGGAGATAAGACAGTCCTTTGAGGATTTTCTTCAGAGTCAGGTACCTTTACTGGACCTATGTAGTAGTAAGTCAGAGTGGTGGGAGATATTCAAGAAGCGGGTTGCGGGGTTCTTCCGCCAGCTCTCGAGCCTCAGGTCCCTGAACAGGTATCACTTGTATCAGGGTCTGAGGAGGAAACTCGAGCTTCTCGTCTCGACTGGAGGTAGCCGGGAGGATATCTCCAGAGTGAAGTCCTTGTTGATGAGGTGTCAGTATGATAGGCACGCATCTTTGGTTTTTGAGAGGGATTTTGGGAAGTACCGCTCGCCCGACCCTTACAGAAACTGCAAGATGTCAGTGAGTAGTAAAATCATCTCAGGACTGATTGATAGTACGGGATCTCTGAATCGGTCCAGATCAGGGATCCTGGAGGTCGTCAGATCCTTCTACTTGCACCTCTTGGGGAGGAAGGATCTAGATCGGGACAAGATGTCGGCTTTCCTGGCTGAAACCATTCCTGAGCCAGGGGTAGACCCCTCTCTTGGCGTTTTGGCAGAAGAAATTAAGGAAGAGGAAGTGAGACTGGCGATCGAGGGGCTTGCCCCCAAGAAGTCGCCAGGTCCGGATGGCTTAACATCTGAGTGGTACAAGACCTTTAAGGAGTCTTTAGCTCCCCTCTTGACTGTGGTATTCAATGAGTGTCTCTCCTCGGGCACTCTGCCTAGGTCAATGAGGAGGTCAGCCCTGATTCTTCTCTCAAAGGGTAAAGATCCTAGCCGGATTGAGAATTGGAGGCCCATAGCTCTTCTCAATACGGACAGGAAGCTTCTGGCCAAGATACTGTTTAATCGGTTGGTGGATTTTGCACCCCGACTCCTTTCGGGGGCCCAGCACTGCTCTGTTCCAGGCCGAAGCACGTTAAGTGCTGTCCTCAGTGTCAGGGAGGCAGTGGAGCGGAGCAGTGCAGGTCTCTGGAAGGGGTACTTACTGTCCTTGGATCAGGCCAAAGCATTTGATCGGGTGAACCATGAGTACCTCTGGTCCGTCCTTCTAAGATATGGCTTACCGAGTACTTTTGTTAATTGGCTCAAGATCTTGTATGCAGGGGCAGAGAGTTTCCCGCTGGTGAACGGTTGGTCTGGCCGCTCTTTTGAGGTTGGGTCCGGAGTCCGTCAGGGTTGTCCTTTGAGCCCGCTGTTATACGTGTTCGCAATCGATCCCTTCGTCCAGAGGGTAGATTGTGGACCGTTGGCGGGAGTCGGGATGAGTCTGGCGGAGCCGGATGTCGCCCAGAGAGTTGTGGCGTATGCTGATGATGTCACCATTTTCGTCTCCTCGAGGGGGGAGGTCGATGTGGTGATGTCAGAGGTGGACCGCTACTCGGAGGCTTCCGGGTCTAAGATCAACCGGGATAAGTGTGAAAGTCTCTGGCTGGGAGGGGGGGATCCCACATTTGATCTCCCGGACACCCTTCCGGGGCCCCAAGAATCAGCAAAAGTTTTGGGCATCACATTCGGCCAGGATGATTATCCCACCAAAAACTGGGATGGTAAGCTCCAGGATGCCACTCAGAAGGTGAACCAGTGGAAGGGTTGGTCTATGATCCTCAGGGAAAGGGTACACCTGATCAAATCGTACCTGCTCCCCTTGTTTATCTACCTGGGCAGCGTATGTATCTTGCCAGAGGCTTACTACACTAGGGTCTATAGCCTGTTTTTCCAACTGTTATGGGGGAACAGGATGAACCTAGTCAAGAGGGAGGTTACGTACCGCACGAGGAGACTAGGGGGTTTATCTTTGGTAAACCCTGTGGTGTTCTTAACAAACACCTTCTTGAAAGCCAACATCTCAAACCTCTGGTCAGAGAGGGCTTTTCCGTGGGTACTCTCCTGCAGGGAATGGTTTCGGCCTTTCTTCCAGGAATGGGAGACAGGAGGGCAAGTGAAGGACCTCCGTACGCCCCATGGATATCTTCCGGCTTATGCTACCCCGACTCTGAAGGCGATACGTCGGTGGGGTCTGGGAGTGTGGGAGATCAGGACCCAGTCAAGGCAGTTCCTTGACAAACGGGTTCTGTTGACCCACTTCCAGAAGCCTCTGGCGCTCAGGGACTGCCCAGGTCAGGATCTGAGGGTGGGGTTGTTTCTTTTAAACATGAAAAGGATCCCCCAGAAGTTTTGGGACTTGGCCTGGCGCTGCTTTCAGGGGAAGCTATATGTGAGGGACAATTTGAAGTGTAGGAGATCTGATGACCGGGACTGTCCCCGAGAAGAGTGTGTGGACACGCTGGAAAGCATGGACCATTTCCTCCTTCATTGTCCCTTTAATATAGGGGTTTACAACAGGGTGGGCGCTTCCATTGGCTGGAGTCAACTTGCCGGCCTTACCTACCCGGAGTGGGCTTATGGGGCATTCAGGAACCTGGGTGGTCGAGACCGGGGCACTTTATTCTTAGTTAGCTTAGTGATTAGGTACCACACGTGGAACGCACGGTGTTTAGTGTCTACGCAGCGTAAAGTCCTCTCCGAGGTGGAGGTCTGTAGGAATATCACCGGTGACCTCGGGAAGATCAGGTCTTTGGAGTATGGCAGTCTTGGTACCAGTAGGGCTTCTCTCCTATGGAGAGGGTTTTCTTTTGATGTGCCCTAGGTACTAGACCTTCTGGGTAGAGTACCCTTGTTTTGGTTAGGGACAGTGATGTAAGGGGACAGGGTTAGGGTGATAGTAGGGTCAGTTTCTATTTTAGGGATAATGGTAGGGTGAGAGGTAGGGAGGTGTTAGGGAAAGTATGTAAATTTTTGTATGTATCAGGATTGCCATCCTTCTTCCTGGTGGTGGGCTAATGCATGTGTACCATAGCTTTTTGTTTTGTTTTCCGATGTTTAGGTTATGAAGGGCTTACAGGCACCGAACTTGGGCCTAGTGTGGGTTATATTGTTTATGTATGTTATAAAGTTGGTTATGGTTAAGTTGGTTGGGAGGAGTTCTAGGTTGGGTGGGTGTATTTGGTGGGTGGTGGTTTTCTTTTGGTGGACCTGGCATCGGTCAGTCGTGGCTGGACATTGAGAACTGTGGACTCTGACCCATGTACAGAAGGGCGGGTGGTGTGGGTGAAGGGATAGTTTAGAGTAGGATGTTTTATTGTATATTTAGGTGTGTTTCCTGTACAATAATAGGTGTGTATATAGTGTATATAGTTTATATGTATAAATTGTGTACATTACATGTAATTACTATAAAAATATATATATTAATTTTTTTTTTTTTTTTTAAATCTTGATTTGTGAATTATATATTGTTTATATTGTGTTTATAGTAGAGATAGATATGGCAGTCGAACCAGATGTTATTTTTGTAGTAATTTTTGTATCCAGTTGTGGTTTAGGTCTTGTGGGATAACGTAGAAAACTAATGTATATATGTGTGTGGAAGGGGAAAAAAAAAGTGTGTGTGTGTGTGTGTATATATATATATATATATATATATATATATATATATATATATATATAACATTTGGTGTGCAGTGGGAGTGTTTTCGGTTTGTAATATGTGATTTTTCCCAAGTTTGGGTGTTTTTTGAGTTGTAGATTAATGTATCTTTATGCCTTTGTAAAGTTATGGATCTGTGATGCATGTGTGTGGCATAGTATTATTATTATTATTATTATTATTATTATTATTATTATTATTCTTAGTGTTATTATAAAAAAAAAAAAAAAAAATAATAGTTTACAAAAAAAAAAAAAAAATACAAAAAAAAAAACATAAAAAAAAAGGGGTGTGGTGTGTAGTGGGAGTGCTTGTTGTGTTTTCTGTGTGTTTGTGTTTTTCCCAAGTCTGGGTGTTTTTGAGTTACAGCTAAATAGTGCTATTTTTATGTTTCTTTTTTGGTTATGTAAGTTGAGTATGCATGTGAGTGTGTTGTTAGATATTAGGTTATGTAAGGTGTGTTTCTTTTTGTTAGGAAAACTGGGCTGGCCGGTTAGGCAGGATTTATGTTCTTTTATTTTAAATGTAAAGTTTTGGTTTATGTTATTTCATGTTGCTGTTTTCAGTTATGGCCAAGTTGTGCTGGTTTTGTGTTTTTGTTATGATTTATATTTTTCTAATAAAAGATCTACAGGATATAACTCAGAATCAGTACAGGATCAGAAATGTAATGTATGTACACAGTGACCTCACCAGCAGAATAGTGAGTCCAGCTCTGGAGGATGTGGTCACTAGGTCTGTGTGTTGCTGAGCTCCTGAGACTCCAGACTTCCAGTGGAGAGAGGCTGATTTTTTCCACCTGCTTTCCCAGGAAGGTGGCAGATTCCTGGGGAAGAGCCCCCTGCAATGGAGCCTCATGGCTCCACTTCCCGTTCTAGGCTGGCGGGGAGTGGAGTGAAAACTTCAACAGCCATTGTTTCGGCCGGGAGAAGATCTGGCAGAGTCTGCAGAAATGCAGGCTCTGCTTCCCAGGCTACGGGTGCCAGCCAGAGATCCACAGGTGGAAGAGGGGCACGGAAAAGCAGTGTGGAGATGTGGTCGGAGAGTGGGCCTGGAGAGTCCAGTTCCACGTACTGCTCCCGCATGGCCGCAAGGTTTGCGGAGTATGAGCAGCGCGGCAAGGAGCTGAGGATGGCCAGAGAGGATCTGCGTGCGACCAAGAGTCTGATGAGCACCAGATCCAGAAAGAGCAAGCCAGAACTGAAGAGAAGGATAACATCGCTGAAAGGCGAGATTGTGAAGCTGGAGGCGAGGAGAGCGGAGATACTGGAGGGGAGCGGTCTCTTCAAGGAGAAGCTGATCAACAGCGATCGGTTTGCCGCCATGAAATCCCCAGGTAAGGTGGAGGTGGATGATGGGGAGAGTAGTGGCGGTGAACATAGTGAGGATGGTGGTGAAGATGTGATGGAGGAAAGTGCACAATGTGCGGAAGTTGTAGATACTCCCTGTGACACCCAGACCCAGGACAGCTACATTGAGGCTGGACAGGTGGCACTACCACCAAGTGAGAGCGAGGAGGATGACGTGGAGGGTGAGGCTGGGGGTCTATTGAGAGCTATTATGATGTAAGAGTCCCCAGCCCACCTCCAGAATTTCACCTTTGGCGATGAAGAGTGTGAGGATGTGGTGGTAAAGCAGAAGGCCAAGAAGCGCAAGACAAAGGAGACGGTGCAATATGTATTTGTCCCTTTCCAGCAGTCTGGGCCAGCTGCAAAGCTGGTTTAGGCTGCAGGCTCCCCCAAACTGCCAGACCCCGTTCCTGTGGTGGAGCGGGGCCAGCATGGGGGGTACAGCATGGCGTCAGGAAAGGCTAAGGGTGCAATAGTTGTGAAGCCCACTCATTCTGTCGGTAGGGAAGGGCAGGATGGGCTCATGCCGGGCAGCTCTGGCACTGAAGGACCGCCCCAGGGTGGCAGGGGGCGTGTCCAAGTGCCAGAGGCAAGTTACGCTGCCGTGTGCTCGGGGGGCGGTTCCAAGAGTACTGTGGGCACTACAGGCGCCGCGGGGCACTCCCCTGTGAGGGGGGGGGGGGAGTGTCCGGGCGCCAAAGAGCATTGAGTCGGTGTGCTTGGGGGGTGGTCCCCCGAGTACGGTTTGTTCTGCGGGCACTGCGGGGCACTCCCCTGTGAGGGGGGGGGGGAGTGTCCTGGTGCCGGGATCAGTGTCCGGCAATGGCGCCGTGGGAGGAGCTGGGGTGCGCTCGGGGGGGCAGCCCTAGACTCAGGTGGCGTCATTGCCCAGTCAGGAGGAGGAGCCATCGTCAGCAGCAGCAGCCAAGCTGGAAAAAAAGAACTTAGTAAAGCCAGCAGTACTACAATTCCCAGCAAGCCCAGAATCAGTTAGACAGGGTATGAGTGAGAATGCTGAGTGTAGTAGTGTTGTGGATGAGAGGAGTGTCAGTGGAGTGAATGTTGGTGGGAGTAGTGGTATGGATGGAAAAAAGGATGATGTGAGTGGTGATGTGAGTGGTGGTGTGAATGGTGGGTCTGGGTCTGGCCCGGCTGCCCCCCCGGCAGTGACTGCTCCTAGGAGCTATGCTAATGTCACTGCCGGGGGTCCAGGGGGGTCCCCGTCTCCGTCAGTCCCCGGGGGTTACTTGCAACAGCGCCTCCTGGAGGCTCTGCGTAGGGGCGACAGGTCGATGCAGGTAGAGGGAAGGGGTGAGGTCGACCTGTCTTTCTGGATAGAGAGGCACGGTTTGGGGGCTTTCCGAGAGCAGAATGGTTAGGTGGTCTGGTCCCTCCCGACAACCGGGCAGGACAATAACCGCAGGAATGTGGTCCGTCTGATTTGGGGGGGTGAGGATGCGTGCCCACCTCGCGCTAAAGTGGTTGAGCTCCTCCTCCAGATGGAATTCGGGGCGAGTGACATCTTTGCCCTGATCCACCCCTACGGTACGTCCGAGTTTGACGTCAGTTTCGTTCGGCCAGAGGGTCTCGAACTCTTCTGGTCAAACTACGAGGTGGCGAAGAAGGAGCCCGGCTGGCGGGATTTTGCCGTAAAGGCAATTTCCCGTCAGAACTCAGTCAAGAAGGTGACCGTTTTGACCCGTAACGAGTCACTTACTTGTTACGACATCATGACCTGGCTCGGTCGGTATGGGGATGTGACGGACATGCCCAAGAAAAACTTTGATGAGCACGGGATCTGGTCCGGGGCCTGGACGTTTTCCGTCAAACTCAGGCGTTCAGGGAGTACGGTTGCCCACATTCCGTCAGCCGCCTTCCTTGGACGTGACAGGATCCAGGTCTTCTATCAGAGGCAGCCTAAGGTCTGTCACAGGTGTGGCAGCCCCACCCATTTTAACGCAGCCTGTACTGTACAGGTCTGTGCTTTGTGTGGTGGGGTGGGTCATCTGGCCGCATCCCGTAGGCAGATCCGCTGTCATCTGTGTGGTGTCCTCGGGCACCCTTTTAGCCGTTGTCCTAGCGCCTTCGCCCGTGCGGCGGCCGCTCCGGCTGGGGAGAGCTGTGAAGTTGCCTCGGCTGGAGAGGGTACGAGCAGGGATGGGGGCGCACCAGGGCTAGTGAGGAGGAAGGGCCCTGCCAAACTAAGGCGGGAGGAAAATCGGAGGAGGAGTAGGGAGCTGGAGAGTGCCCAAGTGACGGGGGTAGCTCCGGCCCCTGCTCCTGAAGCTGGCCCTGAAATTACTGAAGCCCTGGAGGAGGACGTGCTGGATGAGGAGATCAGGAGACTGGGCGAAGAGGAAGGCAATATGGCCGACTCTTCCGATTCCTCCCACTATGAAAGTGTGGATGAGGAGAGTGTAGAGAAGGCCAAAAAGAAAGACAAGGGCAAAAGGAAAGGGAGAAAGAAGAGGTGCAAGCCCTCTCTCCCTCGTACTGCGGGCCGGGTCCCAAGCGGAAGCCTGACTGCCCCCCCTCTGGTTGACCTGTCAAACCGGTACCTCGTCCTTGATAACATATCCTCCCCCTCCTTGGAGGGGGAAGGTGAGGGCAAGGTGCCCAGGGAGAAAGAGCCTCTCTGGGGAACTGGGCCCTGTCCTGTTGGGGCACCTTCCTCGGAGGGCAGGGCTAGACCGGGGTCAGATGCAGACGGGGACCATATGGACCAGAGTGAGTCCAAAAAAAGAGGCAAAAGCGGTCCTGCCCTTTCTTCTTCTTCTGGGGATGAGGGGATGAAGAAGAAGGGTAAGAAAAAATAAAGGTGAGGCCATCTAACTCAATCACCCATGATGGCGGCACTCACCCCATTGACGCTGGCATCCATTAACTGTGCCAGTATAAAGTCGGATACGGCTAGATTTGCAGCCTTTGATTTTCTCGGCCGTGTTGAAGCCGACATTTTCTTTTTACAGTAGACCAGATTGTGAGATCTAGCCTCTCTGGTTAAAGCCAGAAGAGAGTGGAGGCGCGGGCCCTCCCACTGGTCTCTTGCGGCTGAGCCGTATAGTGGGGTGGCGGTCCTTTTTACCGCTCCGGTTGAATGCCGGCGGGTTATTGAGTTAGAAATGGGAGGTGCCTGATCTTAGATGTCCTCATGAAGGGGCAAGAGCTCCGGCTCATTAACATCTACGCCCCACAAACCAAGTGGGGCCGCAAAGATCTCTTTATGAGGATTAAGCCCTTCCTTTTTACTATCCGGCAAGTGATTTTTGGAGGGGACTTCAATAATGTCACGATAGGAGAGGTTCCAATGGTCCGCTGGCTTACGATAGCGTGGCCCTCAATAATATAGTTAGGGAAGCTCGCCTAGAGGACGCCCACATCCGGAGCCCCTCAGGCCACGTGGGTTTCACCTATCATCGAGGTAGCTGCAGGTCTAGGATAGACAGGTTTTATTTAAATGGAGGAAGCCGTCTCTTCTGCAGTGTCCGTGGTTGAGGTGGAATTCTCCGATCACTGTATGATTTTGTTTTCCTTGAATGTTTCAGAGACCCCCCCCGGATGGGTAAAGGTTATTGGAAGCTGAATTTGTCCCTCCCGGAGGAAGCGAAGATAATACAGTCCTTTGAGGATTTTCTTCAGAGTCAGGTACCTTTACTGGACCTTTGTAGTAGTAAGTCAGAGTGGTGGGAGATAGTCAAGAAGCGGGTTGCAGGGTTCTTCCGCCAGCTCTCGAGCCTCAGGTCCCTGAATAGGTACCGCCTGTATCAGGGTCTGAGGAGGAAACTCGAGCTCCTTGTCTCGACTGGAGGTAGCCGTGAGGATATCTCCAGAGTGAAGTCCTTGCTGATGAGGTGTCAGTACGATAGACACGCATCTTTGGTTTTTGAGAGGGATTACGGGAGGTACCGCTCGCCCGACCCTTACAAGAACTTTAAGATGTCAGTGAGTAGTAAAGTGGTCTCATGACTGATTGATAGTACGGGAACTCTGAATCGGTCCAGATCGGGGATCCTGGAGGTCGTCAGATCCTTCTACTCGCACCTCTTGGGAAGGAAGGATCTAGATCGAGACGGGATGTCGGCTTTCCTGGCTGAAACTATTCCTGAGCCAGGGGTAGACCCCTCTCTTGATGTTTTGGCAGAAGAAATCAGGGAAGAGAAAGTGAGACTGGCGATCGAGGGGCTCGCCCCCAAGAAGTCGCCAGGTCCGGATGGCTTAACATCCGAGTGGTACAGGACCTTTAAGGAGTCTTTAGCTCCCCTCTTGACTGAGGTATTCAATGAGTGTCTCTCCTCGGGCACTCTACCAAAGTCAATGAGGAGGTCAGCCCTGATTCTTCTGTCAAAGGGTAAAGATCCTAGCCGGATTGAGAATTGGAGGCCCATAGCTCTTCTCAATACGGACAGGAAGCTTCTGGCTAAGATACTGTTTAATCGGTTAGTGAAGTTTGCACCCCGGCTCCTTTCGGGGGCCCAGCACTGCTCTGTTCCAGGCCGAAGCACCTTAAGTGCAGTCCTCAGTGTCAGGGAGGCAGTGGAGCGGAGTAGTGCGGGTCTCTGGAAGGGGTACATGCTGTCCTTGGATCAGGCTAAAGCATTTGATCGGGTGAACCACGAGTACCTCTGGTCCGTCCTCCTGAGATATGGCTTACCGAGTACTTTTGTGAAGTGGCTTGTCACCTTATATGCAGGGGCAGAGAGTTTCCCGCTGATGAACGGTTGGTCTGGCCGCTCTTTTGAGGTGGGGTCCGGAGTCCGTCATGGTTGTCCTTTGAGCCAGCTGTTATACGTGTTCGCAATTGATCCCTTCGTCCGGAGGGTAGATTGTGGGCCATTGGCGGGAGTCGGGAGGACTCTGGCGGAGCCGGATGTCGCCCAGAGAGTGGTGGCGTACGCTGATGATGTCACTATTTTCGTCTCCTCACGGGAGGAGGTCGATGTGGTGATGTCAGAGGTGGACCGCTACTCGGAGGCATCCGGGTCCAAGATCAACCAGGATAAGTGTGAAAGTCTCTGACTGGGAGGGGGAGATCCCACATTTGATCTCCCGGACACCCTTCCAGGGCTCCAAGAGTCAACAAAAATTCTGGGCATCACATTCGGCCAGGATGATTATCCCACCAAAAACTGGGATGGTAAGCTCCAGGATGCCACTCAGAAGGTGAACCAGTGGAAGGGATGGTCTATGACCCTCAGGGAAAGGGTACACCTGATCAAATCGTACCTGCTCCCCTTGTTTATCTATCTGGGCAGTGTATGTATCTTACCAGAGGCTTACTACACTAGGGTCTACAGCCTGTTTTTCCAACTGTTATGGGGGAACAGGTTGAACCTAGTCAAGAGGGAGGTTACGTACCGCACGAGGAGACTAGGGGGTTTATCTATGGTAAACCCTGTGGTGTTCTTAACGAACACCTTCTTGAAAGCCAACATTGCAAGCCTCTGGAAAGAGAGGGCTCCTCCGTGGGTACTCTCCTGCAGGGAATGGTTTCGGCCTTTCTTCCAGGAATGGGAGACAGGAGGGCAAGTGAAGGACCTCCGTACGCCCCATGGATATCTTCCGGCTTACGCTACCCCGACTCTGAAGGCTATACGTCGGTGGGGTCTGGGAGTGTGGGAGATCAGGACCCAGTCAAGGCAGTTCCTTGACAAACGGGTTCTGTTGACCCACTTCCAGAAGCCTCTGGCGCTCAGGGACTGCCCAGGTCGGGATCTGAGGGTGAGGTTGTATCTTTTAAACATGAAAAGGATCCGGAACACAACATAAACATAAATGCACTGGTGTGGTGGATGTAACAATGACATTAGCTAACCCTCAAAACTGATGTAAAATTGAGACATTAGCCAGTATATCCTTATATGAAGGACATACCTGAGCCCGCATACCACGCCAAGGTTTTTTCAAGTGATGCGGGACCTAACCTAAACCTGCCTGTGCATGATAAGCAAGAAAACAGGGGCAAATGCGCAATTACAAAAGCTTTTGGTCTGACTTACAGACTGCTCCCAGTGTCAACTCCAGTGTATGGTCACACAAACAATGGGAGGCTTATAGCCTGCTTCCTCCCTCCCATTGTTTGTGTGACCACACACTGGAGTTGACACTGGGAGCAGTCTGTAAGTCGGACCAAAAGCTTTTGTAATTGTGCATTTGCCCCTGTTTTCTTGCTTATCATGCACAGGCAGGTTTAGGTTAGGTCCCGCATCACTTGAGAAACCTTGGCGTGGTATGCGGGCTCAGGTATGTCCTTCATATAAGGATATACTGGCTAATGTCTCAATTTTACATCAGTTTTGAGGGTTAGCTAATGTCATTGTTACATCCACCACACCAGTGCATTTATGTTTATGTTGTGTTTCTGTACTTCTCTATGTTCACATCCACACACCCATTCATCGGGTAAGGATGATATATGTTGGTCCTTGTGGTTGGTTGCAGACATCCTTCATTGTATGCATTTTTTGCTGGGGATTGCCCATAGCAACGGACCACAAGTGCAGGACTTGCTATTCCCTATAAATGCACACCAGCATTTGGGCTCGAGCACTTCCTGACATTTGAGACCACGTTCTTGTTTTGTTTGTTTTGTAATAATATACCAATGCGCCTTTATTATCATGTATAGGTAGCATTTAGATGCACCTGTGAGGCCGGCAACTCATCAGCCTACTTAGGTGGGGCTTATAGCCTGCTTCCTCCCTCCCATTGTTTGTGTGACCACACACTGGAGTTGACACTGGGAGCAGTCTGTAAGTGGTACCAAAAGCTTTTGTAATTTGCCCCTGTTTTCTTGCTTATCATGCACAGGCAGGTTTAGGTTAGGTCCCGCATCACTTGAGAAACCTTGGCGTGGTATGCGGGCTCAGGTATGTCCTTCATATAAGGATATACTGGCTAATGTCTCAATTGTACATCAGTTTTGAGCAGGGCCGTTTGAAGGAACTTGGGGGCCCCAAGCAAAATAGACATGGAGGCCCCTCCCCCCCCCCCCCCCCCCCGATGTTCACGCACTCACGCTCTAGGGCCGGCGTCAGGACGCAGTAACGCCGGCCCTTAAATTCTGGGAGTGCGATGTGAGTGAACGTCGATACGAGGCCCCCACATTAGGTGCAGCAGAGTTCCCCCCACATTAGGTGCAGCAGTGTTCTCCCCACATTAGGTGCAGCAGTGTTCCTCCCACATTAGGTGCAGCAGTGATCCCCCCACATTAGGTGCAGTTCCCCCACATTAGATGCAGCAGTGTTCCCCCCACATTAGGCTGGCAGTGTTCCCTCACATTAGGCTGGCAGTGTTCCACAACAGACATACAGCCTCCAGCCATATACAGTGTATGGCTGGAGGCTGTATGCCTGTGTACTGCCCGACTTCAGTAATCCAACCACCGCTCCTCTGCTCCGGCCATAGCATTAGTTCCCGGGACTGGAGAAGTGGTGGTCGGAACACCGAAGATGACGTCCCGCCGGTCACTTACCAAGCTGGCCAATGCGTGTCTTCCTCCTCGATGCTCCGGTCTTCTGCGCTTCCGTTGCTATGGGCGCATGCACGGGACGTCAGTGACGTCCTGGCATGCGCTATCTCCCGGCGGCCCCAGGCCAGACGGGCAAACACCGGCTCTGCTCGGGGCCCCAGGCCAGCTTGGGGCCCCAAGCAATTGCTTGGTTTGCCTGTCCTGTAGCGACGGGCCTGGTTTTGAGGGTTAGCTAATGTCATTGTTACATCCACCACACCAGTGCATTTATGTTTATGTTGTGTTTCTGTACTTCTCTATGTTCACATCCACACACCCATTCATCGGGTAAGGATGATATATGTTGGTCCTTGTGGTTGGTTGCAGACATCCTCCATTGTATGCATTTTTTGCTGGGGATTGCCCATAGCAACGGGCCACAAGTGCAGGACTTGCTATTCCCTATAAATGCACACCAGCATTTGGGCTCGAGCACTTCCTGACATTTGAGACCACGTTCTTGTTTTGTTTGTTATGAAAAGGATCCCCCAGAAGTTTTGGGACTTGGCCTGGCGCTGCTTTCAGGGGAAGCTATGTGTAAGGGACAATCTGAAGTGAAGGAGATCTGATGACCGGGGATGTCCCCGAGAAGAGTGCGGGGACACGCTGGAAAGCATGGACCACTTCCTGCTTCATTGTCCCTTTAACATAGGGGTCTAAAACAGGGTGGGCACTTCCATCGGCTGGAGTCAACTTGCCGGCCTTGCCTATCCGGAGTGGGCTTATGGGGCATTCAGGAACCTGGGTGGCCGAGATCGGGGCACTTTATTCTTAGTCAGTTTAGTGGTTAGGTACTACACGTGGAATGCACGATGCTTAGTGTCGACCCAACAGAAAATCCTCTCCGAGGTGGAGGTCTGTAGGAACATCACCGGTGACCTCAGGAAGATCAGGTCTCTGGAGTATGGCAGTCTTGGTACCAGTAGGGCTTCTCTCCAGTGGAGAGGTTTCTCATTTCATGTGCCCTAGGTACTAAACCTTTTGGGTAGAGTACCTTTTATTTTGGTTAGGGGCAGTGTTATAGGGGTAGAGATAGGGTGAGGGCAGGGTCAGATTTATTGTAGGGATAGAATTTGGGAGAATTGTAGGGGGAGTTAGGGAAAGAGTATAAAATGATTTATGTATCAGGTCTGCCATCCTTCTCCCTGGTGTTGGGCTGATGCATGTGCACATTAGCTTTTTGTTTTGTTTTCAGTAGACATGGTATGAAGGGCTTACAGGCAACCAAACTTGGGCCTAAAGGGGGTTGTGGTTCAGAGTGTATAAGTTTGTATATAAGTTTGTTAGGAGGAGTGTTAGGTGGGGAGGGTGTATTTGTGGGTTGTGTTTTTGTGGTGTTTTGGGGACCTGACATGGGTCAGTCAAGGACTGTACTTTGAGAACTGTATGGACGGTATGGACTCTGACCCATGTACAGGAGGGGTGGTGTGGGTGAGGGGATAGTTTTAGTGTAGGTGTTTTCTGTTGCTTTCTGTAGTGTATTTATTATATTTTGTATATTTTCTGTGATTTTTGTATATATTGTGTTTTGTATATATTGTGTTTTGTATTTATATTGTTTTATATTATATAGTGTATAGTGGCAGTCGGGCCAGTAGTTAAGTGGTGTCAGATGTATTTATGTGTATGTTTGTGTATGTTTATCTTTCTCCTTGGGGGGGCCGCTCCCCTCCGGTGTCTCTGCCCTCGTCGCCTCCGGCTTCGCGGTCTCGTATTTCGGCGGTGTTGTCCTTCTCTTCGGTTCTGGCTTGCTCTTTTTAGGTCCAGCGCTCACCGGATTCTGGGCCGTGCGCAGATCCTCTCTGGCCGTCCTCGGCTCCTTGCCCCGCTGGGCGTGCTTCGCGGGCCTTGCGGCCATGCGGGGGCGGTGCGTGGGGCTGGGCTCTTTGGGCCCTCTCTCCGGCCGCATCTCCGCGCTGCTTTTCCTTGCCCTTCTTTCACCTGTGGATCTCTGGCTGGGAGGCAGAGCGTTGTTTGTTTTTTTTAGCAAGTTGTGCTGAGCAATTTTTTTTTTTTTTATTTATATATTTTTTTATATATTTTTTTATTTACTTAATTTTTATCCCCTGGGTAAGGGTAATTTTTCAGTTAGAGCAAAGTTGTGCTACTTTTATGTTCCTTTTCTTTTGTTTTTTTTTTATAGCCAAGTCGTGCTGAATTTTATGTTTATATATTTTTATAAGCCAAGTTGGGCTATTTTTCTGTTCATTTTTTGGAATGCGTGTTTGTGTGTGTTGTATTGGAATGGGGAAAAAAAGTAAAAGTGTATTTTAGTAAGTTTGGGCTGGCCGGATAGGCAGAGTTTGTTTTTGTAATTTTATTTTTGTTATAGCTGGTTAAGCTTGTTTTTGTTTTATGTTTTGTATCAGGTGTGTTTTTCATTTTTATAATAAAAAAGAGTTACAGGATATAACTCAGGATCAGTACAGGATACGTATGGGGGGAGGCGATTATCAGATTATGCATGTGAGGGGAGGATAATAATGATTATTATAATCCTCCCCTCACATATATGTTACATCTCCCCCTCACATATATAATCTGATAACCCCCCTCCTCACATCGATAATCACCTCACATATAATCTGATTATGATATTATATATGTGAGGGGATAATCAATGTGAGGAGGGGGTGATCAGATTATACATGTGAGGGGGAGATGTTACATATATGTGAGGGGAGGATTATAATAATCATTATTATCCTCCCCTCACATGCATAATTTCCTCCCTTCTCACATTATATAATAGCCCCCCCCCCCACATATAATAAATAAATACCCCCCCCACATTATATAATAAATACCCCCTCACATTATATAATAACCCCCCCACATTATATAATAAATACCCCCTCACATTATATAATAAACCCCCCTCCCCCACCACACACACACACTATATAATAAATCCCCCCCAACACACACTATATAATAAATCCCCCCCCACCACACACACTATATAATAAATCCCCCCCCACACACACACTATATAATAAATCCCCCCACCACACACTATATAATAAATCCCACCACCACACACACTATATTATAAATCCCCCCACCACACACACACACACACACACTATATAATGAATCCCCCCCACCACACACACACACACACTATATAATGAATCCCCCCCCACCACACACACTATATAATAAATCCCCCACCACCACACACACTATATAATAAATCCCCACCACACACACTATATAATAAATCCCCCCCAACACACACTATATAATAAATCCCCCCCACCACACACACTATATAATAAATCCCCTCCCAAAACACACTATATAATAAATCCCTCCCACCACACACACTATATAATAAATCCCCCCCACCACACACACACTATATAATAAATCCCCCCCACCACACACACACTATATAATAAATCCCCCCCACCACACACACACACACTATATAATAAATCCCCCCCAACAAAAACACTATATAATAAATCCCCCCACCACACACACACACTATATAATAAATCCCCCCACCACACACACTATATAATAAATCCCCCCCAACACACACACACTATATAATAAATCCCCCCCACCACACACACACACACTATATAATAAATCCCCCCACCACACACACACACTATATAATAAATCCCCCCACCATACACTATATAATAAATCCCCCCACCACACACACACTATATAATAAATCTCCCCACCACACACACACTATATAATAAATCCCCCCCCACCACACACACACACTATATAATAAATCCCCCCCACCACACACACACTATATAATAAATCCCCCACCACCACACACACTATATAATAAATCCCCCCACCACACACACACTATATAATAAATCCCCCCACCACACACACACTATATAATAAATTTCCCCACCACACACACACTATATAATAAATGTCACGACTCGGCAGGCTGGAGGTGGATCCTCTGTGCCAGAGAGGGATTGGCGTGGACCGTGCTGGTGGACCGGTTCTAAGTTGCTACTGGTATTCACCAGAGCCCGCCGCAAAGCGGGATGGTCTTGCAGCGGCGGTAGCAACCAGGTCGTATCCACCAGCAACGGCTCAACCTCTCTGACTGCTGAAGATAGGCGCGGTACAAGGGATTAGACAAGAGCAAGGTCGGACGTAGCAGAAGGTCAGGGCAGGCAGCAAGGATCGTAGTCAGGGGCAACGGCAGGAGGTCTGGAACACAGGCTAGGAACATACAAGGAAACGCTTTCACTGGCACAATGGCAACAAGATCCGGCAAGGGAGTGCAGGGGAAGTGAGGTATAAGTAGGGAGTGCACAGGTGAGAATACTGATTAGGCCTGCTGCGCCAATCAGTGGCGCAGCGGCCCTTTAAATGGCAGAGACCCGGCGCGCGCGCGCCCTAAGGAGCGGGGCCGCGCGCGCCGGGACAACACAGACGGGGAACGGGTCAGGTACGGGAGCCGAGATGCGCATCGCGAGCGGGCGCGTCCCGCATCGCGAATCGCATCCCGGCTGGGAGTAATATCGCAGTGCACCCGGTCAGCAGGTCTGACTGGGGTGCTGCGAATGAGAGAACGCTGCGAGCGCTCCGGGGAGGAGCGGGGACCCAGAGCGCTCGGCGTAACAATAAATCCCCCCACCACACACACACACTATATAATAAATCCCCCACCACACACTATATAATAAATCCCCCCCCCACCAAACACTATATAATAAATCCCCCCACCACACACACACACACTATATAATAAATCCCCCCCACCACAAACACACTATATAATAAATCCCCCCCCACCACACACACACTATATAATAAATCCCCCCACCACACACACACTATAATAAATCCCCCCCACCACACACACACTATATAATAAATTCCCACCACACACACACACTATATAATAAATCCCCCCCACCACACACACACACTATATAATAAATCCCCCCCACCACACACACACTATATAATAAATCCCCCCCAACACACACACTATATAATAAATCCCCCCAACACACACACTATATAATAAATCCCCACCACACACACACTATATAATAAATCCCCCCAACACACTTACTATATAATAAATCCCCCCCAACACACACACTATATAATAAATCCCCCCATCACACACACACACACACACACTATATAATAAATCCCCCCCAACACACACTATATAATAAATCCCCCCCACCACACACACACTATATAATAAATCCCCCCCCACCACACACACACTATATAATAAATCCCCCCCACCACACACACACACACACACACACAAACTATATAATAAATCCCCCCCAACACGAACTATATAATAAATCCCCCCCAACACACACTATATAATAAATCCCCCTACCCACCACACACACTATATAATAAATCCCCCTACCCACCACACACACACTATATAATAAATCCTCCCCAACACACACACACTATATAATAAATCCCCACCACCACACACACACTATATAATAAATCCCCCCCAACACACACACACTATATAATAAATCCCCCCCACCACACACACACTATATAATAAATCCCCCCACCACACACACACTATATAATAAATCCCCATTACACACACACACACTATATAATAAATCCCCCCCACCACACACACACACACACACTATATAATAAATCCCCCCCAACACACACACTATATAATAAATCCCCCCACCACACACACACTATATAATAAATCCCCCCCACCACACACACACTATATAATAAATCCCCCCACCACACGCACACTATATAATAAATCCCCCCCACCACACACACTATATAATAAATCCCCACCACCACACACACACTATATAATAAATCCCCCCCAACACACACACTATATAATAAATCCCCCCCACCACACACACACTATATAATAAATCCCCCCCAACCACACACACACTATATAATAAATCCCCCCCACCACACACACACTATATAATAAATCCCCCACCACCACACACACACTATATAATAAATCCCCCCCACCACACACACACTATATAATAAATCTCCCCAACACAAACACTATATAATAAATCCTCCCCAACACACACACTATATAATAAATCCCCTCCCCACCACACACACACTATATAATAAATCCCCCCAACACACACACTATATAATAAATCCCCACCACACACACACTATATAATAAATCCCCCCCACCACACACACTATATAATAAATCCCCACCACACACACACTATATAATAAATCCCCCCAACACACACACTATATAATAAATCCCCCTACCCACCACACACACACTATATAATAAATCCCCCCCAACACACACACTATATAATAAATCCCCACCACCAAACACACACTATATAATAAATCCCCCCCAACACACACACTATATAATAAATCCCCCCCACCACACACACAATATATAATAAATCCCCCCACCACACACACACTATATAATAAATCCCCCCCACCACACACACACTATATAATAAATCCCCACCACACACACACACTATATAATAAATCCCCCCCACCACACACACACTATATAATAAATCCCCCCAACACACACTAGATAATAACCCCCCCACCACACACACTATATAATAAATCCCCCCCAACACACACACTATATAATAAATCCCCCCACCACACACACACTATACAATAAATCCCCCCCCCAACACACACACTATATAATAAATCCCCCCCCAACACACACACTATATAATAAATCCCCCCCCAACACACACACTATATAATAACCCCCCCCACACACACACAATATAATAAATCACCCCCACACACAATATATAATAAATCCCCCCCACACACTATATAATAAATCCCCCCCAACACACACTATATAGTAAATCCCCCCCAACACACACTATATAGTAAATCCCCACCACCACACACACACACACACTATATAATAAATCCCTCTCCACCACACACACACTATATAATAAATCCCCCCACCACACACTATATAATAAATCCCCCCCAACACACTTACTATATAATAAATCCCCCCCAACACACACACTATATAATAAATCCCCCCCATCACACACACACACACACTATATAATAAATCCCCCCCAACACACACTATATAATAAATCCCCCCACCACACACACACTATATAATAAATCCCCCCCCCACCACACACACACTATATAATAAATCCCCCCCACCACACACACACAAACTATATAATAAATCCCCTCCAACACGAACTATATAATAAATCGCCCCCAAGACACACTATATAATAAATCCCCCCCACCACACACACACTATATAATAAATCACCACCACCACACACACTATATAATAAATCCCCCTCACCACACACACACTATATAATAAATCCCCCCCATCACACACACACACTATATAATAAATCCCCCCCACCACACACACTATATAATAAATCCCCCACCACCACACACACTATATAATAAATCCCCCCCACCACACAAACACTATATAATAAATCCCCCCCACCACACACACTATATAATAAATCCCCCCCACCACACACACTATATAATAAATCCCCCCCCCACACACACACACTATATAATAAATCCCCCCCCACACACACACACACTATATAATAAATCCCCCCCCAACACACACTATATAGTAAATCCCCCCCACCACACACACACACACACACACACATAAACTATATAATAAATCCCCCCCAACACGAACTATATAATAAATCGCCCCCAAGACACACTATATAATAAATCCCCCCACCACACACACACTATATAATAAATCCCCCCCAACACACACACACTATATAATAAATCCCCCACCACACACACTATATCTAATAAATCCCCCCCACCACACACACTATATAATAAATCCCCCCCCACACACACACTATATAATAAATCCCCCCCACACACACACACACACTATATAATAAATCCCCCCCAACACACACACTATATAATAAATCCCCCCCAACACACACACTATATAATAAATCCCCCCACCACACACACACTATATAATAAATCCCCCCCCACCACACACACACTATATAGTAAATCCCCCCCCACCACACACACACACACACACACACACACAAACTATATAATAAATCCCCCCCAACACGAACTATATAATAAATCGCCCCCAAGACACACTATATAATAAATCCCCCCACCACACACACACTATATAATAAATCCCCCCCACACACACACACTATATAATAAATCCCCCACCACACACACTATATAATAAATCCCCCCACCACCACACACACTATATAATAAATCCCCCACACCACAAACACACTATATAATAAATCCCCCCACCACACACACTATATAATAAATCCCCCCTCACCACACACTATATAATAAATCCCCCACCACCACACACACTATATAATAAATCCGCCCCACCACACAAACACTATATAATAAATCCCCCCCCTACCACACACACTATATAATAAATCCCCCCCCACCACACACACTATATAATAAATCCCCCCCACCACACACACTATATAATAAATCCCCCCCACCACACACACTTTATAATAAACCCCCCCACACATACACTATATAATAAATCCCCCCCCCCCACACACACACTATATAATAAATCCCCCCCAACACACACTATATAATAATTCCCCCCACCAAACACACTTTATAATAAATCCCCACCACCACACACACCTATATAATAAATCCCCCCCCAACACACACTATATAATAAATCCCCCCCACCACACACACTATATAATAAATCCCCCCCACCACACACACTATATAATAAATCCCCCCACCACACACACACTATATAATAAATCCCCCCACCACACACACTATATAATAAATCCCCCCCAACACACACACTATATAATAAATCCCCCCCACCACACACACACACACACTATATAATAAATCCCCCCCACCACACACACACACTATATAATAAATCCCCCCACCACACACTATATAATAAATCCCCCCCACCATACACTATATAATAAATCCCCCACCACACACACACACACTATATAATAAATCTCCCCACCACACACACACTATATAATAAATCCCCCCCACCACACACACACTATATAATAAATCCCCCCACCACACACACACTATATAATAAATCCCCCACCACCACACACACTATATAATAAATCCCCCCACCACACACACACTATATAATAAATCCCCCCACCACACACACACACTATATAATAAATTCCCCCACCACACACACACTATATAATAAATCCCCCCACCACACACACACTATATAATAAATCCCCCCACCACACACTATATAATAAATCCCCCCACCACACACTATATAATAAATCCCCGCACCACACACACACACTATATAATAAATCCCCCCCACCACACACACACACACACACACTATATAATAAATCCCCCCACCACACACACACTATAATAAATCCCCCCACCACACACACACTATATAATAAATCCCCACCACACACACACTATATAATAAATCCCCCCCACCACACACACACACTATATAATAAATCTCCCCCACCACACACACTATATAAATCCCCCCTTCACCACACACACACACTATATAATAAATCCCCCCATCACACACACACACTATATAATAAATCCCCCCACCACACACACACTATATAATAATTCCCCCCCACCACACACACACTATATAATAAATCCCCCCCACCACACACATACACTATATAATAAATCCCCCCCCAGTACACACACACTATATAATAAATCCCCCCCCCACACACACACTATATAATAAATCTCCCCCCATACGCACACACTATATAATAAATCCCCCCCCCCACACACACACTATATAATAAATCCCCACCACCACACACTATATAATAAATCCCCTCCACCACACACACTATATAATAAATCCCCCCCACCACACACACTATATAATAAATCCCCCCCACCACACACACTATATAATAAATCACCCCCACCACACACACACTATATAATTAAATCCCCCCCTCACCACACACACTATATAATAAATCCCCCACCACCACACACACTATATAATAAATCCCCCCACCACACACACACTATATAATAAATCCCCCCACCACACACACACACTATATAATAAATTCCCCCACCACACACACACTATATAATAAATCCCCCCACCACACACACACTATATAATAAATCCCCCCCACCACACACTATATAATAAATCCCCCCACCACACACTATATAATAAATCCCCGCACCACACACACACACTATATAATAAATCCCCCCCACCACACACACACACACACACACTATATAATAAATCCCCCCACCACACACACACTATAATAAATCCCCCCACCACACACACACACTATATAATAAATCCCCACCACACACACACTATATAATAAATCCCCCCCACCACACACACACACTATATAATAAATCTCCCCCACCACACACACTATATAAATCCCCCTTCACCACACACACACACTATATAATAAATCCCCCCATCACACACACACACTATATAATAAATCCCCCCACCACACACACACTATATAATAATTCCCCCCCACCACACACACACTATATAATAAATCCCCCCCACCACACACATACACTATATAATAAATCCCCCCCCAGTACACACACACTATATAATAAATCCCCCCCCCACACACACACTATATAATAAATCTCCCCCCATACGCACACACTATATAATAAATCCCCGCACCACACACTATATAATAAATCCCCCCCCCCACACACACACTAATAATAAATCCCCCACCACCACACACTATATAATAAATCCCCTCCACCACACACACTAATAATAAATCCCCCCCACCACACACACATATAATAAATCCCCCCCCACACACACACTATATAATAAATCACCCCCACCACACACACACTATATAATAAATCCCCCCCTCACCACACACACTATATAATAAATCCCCCACCACCACACACACTATATAATAAATCCCCCCCACCACACACACTATATAATAAATCCCCCCACCACACACACACACACTATATAAAAAATCCCCCCACCACACACACACTATATAATAAATCCACCCCACCACACACACACACACACACACACACCACACACACACAATATAATAAATCCCCCCACCACACACACACTATTAATAAATCCCCCCACCACACACACTATATAATAAATCCCCCCACCACACACACACACTAAATAATAAATCCCCCCACCACACACACTATATAATAAATCCCCCCCACCACACACACACTATATAATAAATCCCCCCCACCACACACACACTAAATAATAAATCCCCCCACCACACACACACTATATAATAAATCCCCCCACCACACACACACTATAATATAAATCCCCCCCACCACACACACACTATATAATAAATCCCCCCACCACACACACACAATATAATATATCCCCCTCAACACACACTATATAATAAATCCCCCCACCACCACACACACTATATAATAAATCCCCCCCACCACACACACTATATAATAAATCCCCCCCCCAATACACACTATATAATAAATCCCCCCCAACACACACTATATAATAAATCCCCCCCCCCCCCCCCACACACACACTATATAATAAATCCCCCCCACCACACACACACACACACACTATATAATAAATCCCCCCAACACACACACTATATAATAAATCCCCCCCACCACACACCACACTATATAATAAATCCCCCCCACCACACACACACTATATAATAAATCCCCCCACCACACGCACACTATATAATAAATCCCCCCCACCACACACACTATATAATAAATCCCCCACCACCACACACACACTATATATAAATCCCCCCCAACACACACACTATATAATAAATCCCCCCCACCACACACACACTATATAATAAATCCCCCCCAACCACACACACACTATATAATAAATCCCCCCCACCACACACACACTATATAATAAATCCCCCAACACCACACACACACTATATAATAAATCCCCCCCACCACACACACACTATATAATAAATCTCCCCAACACAAACACTATATAATAAATCCCCCCCAACACACACACTATATAATAAATCCCCTCCCACCACACACACACTATATAATAAATCCCCCCAACACACACACACTATATAATAAATCTCCACCACACACACACTATATAATAAATCCCCCCCACCACACACACTATATAATAAATCCCCACCACACACACACTATATAATAAATCCCCCCAACACACACACTATATAATAAAATCCCCCTACCCACCACACACACACTATATAATAAATCCCCCCAACACACACACTATATAATAAATCCCCACCACCACACACACACTATATAATAAATCCCCCCCAACACACACACTATATAATAAATCCCCCCACCACACACACAATATATAATAAATCCCCCCACCACACACACACTATATAATAAATCCCCCCCACCACACACACACTATATAATAAATCCCCCACCACCACACACACACTATATAATAAATCCCCCCCACCACACACACACTATATAATAAATCCCCCCAACACACACTAGATAATAACCCCCCCCCACCACACACACTATATAATAAATCCCCCCCAACACACACACTATATAATAAATCCCCCCACCACACACACACTATACAATAAATCCCCCCCCCAACACACACACTATATAATAAATCCCCCCCCAACACACACACTATATAATAAATCCCCCCCCAACACACACACTATATAATAACCCCCCCCACACACACACAATATAATAAATCACCCCCACACACAATATATAATAAATCCCCCCCACACACTATATAATACATCCCCCCCAACACACACTATATAGTAAATCCCCCCCAACACACACTATATAGTAAATCCCCACCACCACACACACACACACACACTATATAATAAATCCCTCTCCACCACACACACACTATATAATAAATCCCCCCACCACACACTATATAATAAATCCCCCCCAACACACTTACTATATAATAAATCCCCCCCCAACACACACACTATATAATAAATCCCCCCCATCACACACACACACACACTATATAATAAATCCCCCCCAACACACACTATATAATAAATCCCCCCACCACACACACACTATATAATAAATCCCCCCCCCACCACACACACACTATATAATAAATCCCCCCCACCACACACACACAAACTATATAATAAATCCCCTCCAACACGAACTATATAATAAATCGCCCCCAAGACACACTATATAATAAATCCCCCCCACCACACACACACTATATAATAAATCACCACCACCACACACACTATATAATAAATCCCCCTCACCACACACACACTATATAATAAATCCCCCCCATCACACACACACACTATATAATAAATCCCCCCCACCACACACATTATATAATAAATCCCCCACCACCACACACACTATATAATAAATCCCCCCCACCACACAAACACTATATAATAAATCCCCCCCACCACACACACTATATAATAAATCCCCCCCACCACACACACTATATAATAAATCCCCCCCCACACACACACACTATATAATAAATCCCCCCCCACACACACACACTATATAATAAATCCCCCCCAACACACACTATATAGTAAATCCCCCCCACACACACACACACACAC
>NW_026607614.1:0-25000 GCF_029499605.1 Hyla sarda
CCCGCACACCAACGCCAGTATATCCTTATATGAAGGACACACCAGAGCCCGCACACCAACGCCAGTATATCCTTATATGAAGGACACACCAGAGCCCGCACACCAACCCCAGTATATCCTTATATGAAGGACACACCAGAGCCCGCACACCAACGCCAGTATATCCTTATATGAAGGACACACCAGAGCCCGCACACCAACGCCAGTATATCCTTATATGAAGGACACACCAGAGCCCGCACACCAACGCCAGTATATAGTTATATGAAGGACACACCAGAGCCCGCACACCAACGCCAGTATATCCTTATATGAAGGACACACCAGAGCCCGCACACCAACGCCAGTATATCCTTATATGAAGGACACGCCAGAGCCCGCACACCAACGCCAGTATATCCTTATATGAAGGACACACCAGAGCCCGCACACCAACGCCAGTATATCCTTATATGAAGGACACACCAGAGCCCGCACACCAACCCCAGTATATCCTTATATGAAGGACACACCAGAGCCCGCACACCAACGCCAGTATATCCTTATATGAAGGACACACCAGAGCCCGCACACCAACGCCAGTATATCCTTATATGAAGGACACACCAGAGCCCGCACACCAACGCCAGTATATAGTTATATGAAGGACACACCAGAGCCCGCTCACCAACGCCAGTATATCCTTATATGAAGGACACACCAGAGCCCGCACACCAACGCCAGTATATCCTTATATGAAGGACACACCAGAGCCCGCACACCAACGCCAATATATCCTTATATGAAGGACACACCAGAGCCCGCACACCAACGCCAGTATATCCTTATATGAAGGACACACCAGAGCCCGCACACCAACGCCAGTATATCCTTATATGAAGGACACACCAGAGCCCGCACACCAACGCCAGTATATCCTTATATGAAGGACACACCAGAGCCCACACACCAACGCCAGTATATCCTTATATGAAGGACACACCAGAGCCCGCACCCCAACGCCAGTATATCCTTATATGAAGGACACGCCAGAGCCCGCACACCAACGCCAGTATATCCTTATATGAAGGACACACCAGAGCCCGCACACCAACGCCAGTATATCCTTATATGAAGGACACACCAGAGCCCGCACACCAACCCCAGTATATCCTTATATGAAGGACACACCAGAGCCCCGCACACCAACGCCAGTATATCCTTATATGAAGGACACACCAGAGCCCGCACACCAACGCCAGTATATCCTTATATGAAGGACACACCAGAGCCCGCACACCAACGCCAGTATATCCTTATATGAAGGACACACCGGAGCCCGCACACCAACGCCAGTATATCCTTATATGAAGGACACACCAGAGCCCGCACACCAACGCCAGTATATCCTTATATGAAGGACGCACCAGAGCCCGCACACCAACGCCAGTATATCCTTATATGAAGGACACAGCAGAGCCCGCACACCAACGCCAGTATATCCTTATATGAAGGACACACCAGAGCCCGCACACCAACGCCAGTATATCCTTATATGAAGGACACACCAGAGCCCGCACACCAACGCCAGTATATCCTTATATGAAGGACACACCAGAGCCCGCACACCAACGCCAGTATATCCTTATATGAAGGACACACCAGAGCCCGCACACCAACGCCAGTATATCCTTATATGAAGGACACACCAGAGCCCGCACACCAACGCCAGTATATCCTTATATGAAGGACACACCAGAGCCCGCACACCAACGCCAGTATATCCTTATATGAAGGACACACCAGATCCCGCACACCAACGCCAGTGTATCCTTATATGAAGGACACACCAGAGCCCGCACACCAACGCCAGTATATCCTTATATGAAGGACACACCAGAGCCCGCACACCAACGCCAGTATATCCTTATATGAAGGACACACCAGAGCCCGCACACCAACGCCAGTATATCCTTATATGAAGGACACACCGGAGCCCGCACACCAATGCCAGTATATCCTTATATGAAGGACACACCAGAGCCCGCACACCAACGCCAGTATATCCTTATATGAAGGACACACCAGAGCCCGCACACCAACGCCAGTATATCCTTATATGAAGGACACACCGGAGCCCGCACACCAACGCCAGTATATCCTTATATGAAGGGACCCACCAGAGCCCGCACACCAACGCCAGTATATCCTTATATGAAGGACACACCGGAGCCCGCACACCAACGCCAGTATATCCTTATATGAAGGACACACCAGAGCCCGCACACCAACGCCAGTATATCCTTATATGAAGGACACACCAGAGCCCGCACACCAACGCCAGTATATCCTTATATGAAGGACACACCAGAGCCCGCACACCAACGCCAGTATATCCTTATATGAAGGACGCACCAGAGCCCGCACACCAACGCCAGTATATCCTTATATGAAGGACACACCAGAGCCCGCACACCAACGCCAGTATATCCTTATATGAAGGACACAGCAGAGCCCGCACACCAACGCCAGTATATCCTTATATGAAGGACACACCAGAGCCCGCACACCAACGCCAGTATATCCTTATATGAAGGACACACCAGAGCCCGCACCCCAACGCCAGTATATCCTTATATGAAGGACACACCAGAGCCCGCACACCAACGCCAGTATATCCTTATATGAAGGACACACCAGAGCCCGCACACCAACGCCAGTATATCCTTATATGAAGGACACACCGGAGCCCGCACACCAACGCCAGTATATCCTTATATGAAGGACACACCGGAGCCCGCACACCAACGCCAGTATATCCTTATATGAAGGACACACCAGAGCCCGCACACCAACGCCAGTATATCCTTATATGAAGGACACACCAGAGCCCGCACACCAACGCCAGTATATCCTTATATGAAGGACACACCAGAGCCCGCACACCAACGCCAGTATATCCTTATATGAAGGACACACCAGAGCCCGCACACCAACGCCAGTATATCCTTATATGAAGGACACACCAGAGCCCGCACACCAACGCCAGTATATCCTTATATGAAGGACACACCAGAGCCCGCACACCAACGCCAGTATATCCTTATATGAAGGACACACCAGAGCCCGCACACCAACGCCAGTATATCCTTATATGAAGGACACACCAGAGCCCGCACCCCAACGCCAGTATATCCTTATATGAAGGACACACCAGAGCCCGCACACCAACGCCAGTATATCCTTATATGAAGGACACACCAGAGCCTGCACACCAACGCCAGTATATCCTTATATGAAGGACACACCAGAGCCCGCACACCAACGCCAGTATATCCTTATATGAAGGACACACCAGAGCCCGCACACCAACGCCAGTGTATCCTTATATGAAGGACACACCAGAGCCCGCACACCAACGCCAGTATATCCTTATATGAAGGGCACACCAGAGCCCGCACACCAACGCCAGTATATCCTTATATGAAGGACACACCAGAGCCCGCACACCAACGCCAGTATATCCTTATATGAAGGACACACCAGAGCCCGCACACCAACGCCAGTATATCCTTATATGAAGGACACACCAGAGCCCGCACACCAACGCCAGTATATCCTTATATGAAGGACACACCAGAGCCCGCACACCAACGCCAGTATATCCTTATATGAAGGACACACCAGAGCCCGCACACCAACGCCAGTATATCCTTATATGAAGGACACACCAGAGCCCGCACACCAACGCCAGTATATCCTTATATGAAGGACACACCAGAGCCCGCACACCAACGCCAGTATATCCTTATATGAAGGACACACCAGAGCCCGCACACCAATGCCAGTATATCCTTATATGAAGGACACACCAGAGCCCGCACACCAATGCCAGTATATCCTTATATGAAGGACACACCAGAGCCCGCACACCAACGCCAGTATATCCTTATATGAAGGACACACCAGAGCCCGCACCCCAACGCCAGTATATCCTTATATGAAGGACACACCAGAGCCCGCACCCCAACGCCAGTATATCCTTATATGAAGGACACACCAGAGCCCGCACACCAACGCCAGTATATCCTTATATGAAGGACACACCAGAGCCCGCACACCAACGCCAGTATATCCTTATATGAAGGACGCACCAGAGCCCGCACACCAATGCCAGTATATCCTTATATGAAGGACACACCAGAGCCCGCACACCAACGCCAGTATATCCTTATATGAAGGACACACCAGAGCCCGCACACCAACGCCAGTATATCCTTATATGAAGGACACACCAGAGCCCGCACACCAACGCCAGTATATCCTTATATGAAGGACACACCAGAGCCCGCACACCAATGCCAGTATATCCTTATATGAAGGACACACCAGAGCCTGCACACCAACGCCAGTATATCCTTATATGAAGGACACACCAGAGCCCCGCACACCAACGCCAGTATATCCTTATATGAAGGACACACCAGAGCCCGCACACCAACGCCAGTATATCCTTATATGAAGGACACACCAGAGCCCGCACACCAACGCCAGTATATCCTTATATGAAGGACACACCAGAGCCCGCACACCAACGCCAGTATATCCTTATATGAAGGACACACCAGAGCCCGCACACCAACGCCAGTATATCCTTATATGAAGGACACACCAGAGCCCGCACACCAACGCCAGTATATCCTTATATGAAGGGCACACCAGAGCCCGCACACCAACGCCAGTATATCCTTATATGAAGGACACACCAGAGCCCGCACACCAACGCCAGTATAACCTTATATGAAGGACACAGCAGAGCCCGCACACCAACGCCAGTATATCCTTATATGAAGGACACACCAGAGCCCGCACACCAACACCAGTATATCCTTATATGAAGGACACACCAGAGCCCGCACACCAACGCCAGTATATCCTTATATGAAGGACACACCAGAGCCCGCACACCAACGCCAGTATATCCTTATATGAAGGACACACCAGAGCCCGCACACCAACGCCAGTATATCCTTATATGAAGGACACACCAGAGCCCGCACACCAACGCCAGTATATCCCTATATGAAGGACACCCCAGAGCCCGCACACCAACGCCAGTATATCCTTATATGAAGGACACCCCAGAGCCCGCACACCAACGCCAGTATATCCTTATATGAAGGACACACCAGAGCCCGCACACCAACGCCAGTATATCCTTATATGAAGGACACACCAGAGCCCGCACACCAACGCCAGTATATCCTTATATGAAGGGCACACCAGAGCCCACACACCAACGCCAGTATATCCTTATATGAAGGACACACCAGAGCCCGCACACCAACGCCAGTATATCCTTATATGAAGGACACACCGGAGCCCGCACACCAACGCCAGTATATCCTTATATGAAGGACACACCGGAGCCCGCACACCAACGCCAGTATATCCTTATATGAAGGACACACCAGAGCCCGCACACCAACGCCAGTATATCCTTATATGAAGGACACACCAGAGCCCGCACACCAACGCCAGTATATCCTTATATGAAGGACACACCAGAGCCCGCACCCCAACGCCAGTATATCCTTATATGAAGGACACACCAGAGCCCGCACCCCAACGCCAGTATATCCTTATATGAAGGACACACCAGAGCCCGCACACCAACGCCAGTATATCCTTATATGAAGGACACACCAGAGCCTGCACACCAACGCCAGTATATCCTTATATGAAGGACACACCAGAGCCCGCACACCAACGCCAGTATATCCTTATATGAAGGGCACACCAGAGCCCGCACACCAACGCCAGTATATCCTTATATGAAGGGCACACCAGAGCCCGCACACCAACGCCAGTATATCCTTATATGAAGGACACACCAGAGCCCGCACACCAACGCCAGTATATCCTTATATGAAGGACACACCAGAGCCCGCACACCAACGCCAGTATATCCTTATATGAAGGACACACCAGAGCCTGCACACCAACGCCAGTATATCCTTATATGAAGGACACACCAGAGCCCGCACACCAATGCCAGTATATCCTTATATGAAGGACACACCAGAGCCCGCACACCAACGCCAGTATATCCTTATATGAAGGGACACACCAGAGCCCGCACACCAACGCCAGTATATCCTTATATGAAGGACACACCAGAGCCCGCACACCAACGCCAGTATATCCTTATATGAAGGACACACCAGAGCCCGCACACCAACGCCAGTATATCCTTATATGAAGGACACACCAGAGCCCGCACACCAACGCCAGTATATCCTTATATGAAGGACACACCAGAGCCCGCACACCAACGCCAGTATATCCTTATATGAAGGACACACCAGAGCCCGCACACCAACGCCAGTATATCCTTATATGAAGGACGCACCAGAGCCCGCACACCAACGCCAGTATATCCTTATATGAAGGACACACCAGAGCCCGCACACCAACGCCAGTATATCCTTATATGAAGGACACACCAGAGCCCGCACACCAACGCCAGTATATCCTTATATGAAGGACACACCGAGCCCGCACACCAACGCCAGTATATCCTTATATGAAGGACACACCAGAGCCCGCACACCAACGCCAGTATATCCTTATATGAAGGACACACCAGAGCCCGCACACCAACGCCAGTATATCCTTATATGAAGGACACACCAGAGCCCGCACACCAACGCCAGTATATCCTTATATGAAGGACACACCAGAGCCCGCACACCAACGCCAGTATATCCTTATATGAAGGACACACCAGAGCCCGCACACCAACGCCAGTGTATCCTTATATGAAGGACACACCAGAGCCCGCACACCAACGCCAGTATATCCTTATATGAAGGACACACCAGAGCCCGCACACCAACGCCAGTATATCCTTATATGAAGGGACACACCAGAGCCCGCACACCAACGCCAGTATATCCTTATATGAAGGACACACCAGAGCCCGCACACCAACGCCAGTATATCCTTATATGAAGGACACACCAGAGCCCGCACACCAACGCCAGTATATCCTTATATGAAGGACACAGCAGAGCCCGCACACCAACACCAGTATATCCTTATATGAAGGACACACCAGAGCCCGCACACCAACGCCAGTATATCCTTATATGAAGGACACACCGGAGCCCGCACACCAACACCAGTATATCCTTATATGAAGGACACACCAGAGCCCGCACACCAACGCCAGTATATCCTTATATGAAGGACACACCAGAGCCCGCACACCAACGCCAGTATATCCTTATATGAAGGACACACCAGAGCCCGCACACCAACGCCAGTATATCCTTATATGAAGGACACACCAGAGCCCGCACACCAACGCCAGTATATCCTTATATGAAGGGCACACCAGAGCCCACACACCAACGCCAGTATATCCTTATATGAAGGACACACCAGAGCCCGCACACCAATGCCAGTATATCCTTATATGAAGGACACACCGGAGCCCGCACACCAACGCCAGTATATCCTTATATGAAGGACACACCGGAGCCCGCACACCAACGCCAGTATATCCTTATATGAAGGACACACCAGAGCCCGCACACCAACACCAGTATATCCTTATATGAAGGACACACCAGAGCCCGCACACCAACGCCAGTATATCCTTATATGAAGGACACACCAGAGCCCGCACACCAACGCCAGTATATCCTTATATGAAGGACACACCAGAGCCCGCACACCAACGCCAGTATATCCTTATATGAAGGACACACCAGAGCCCGCACACCAACGCCAGTATATCCTTATATGAAGGACACACCAGAGCCCGCACACCAACGCCAGTATATCCTTATATGAAGGACACACCAGAGCCCGCACACCAACCCCAGTATATCCTTATATGAAGGACACACCAGAGCCCGCACACCAACGCCAGTATATCCTTATATGAAGAACACACCAGAGCCCGCACACCAACGCCAGTATATCCTTATATGAAGAACACACCAGAGCCCGCACACCAACGCCAGTATATCCTTATATGAAGGACACACCAGAGCCCGCACACCAACGCCAGTATATCCTTATATGAAGGACACACCAGAGCCCGCACACCAACGCCAGTATATCCTTATATGAAGGACACACCAGAGCCCGCACACCAACGCCAGTATATCCTTATATGAAGGACACACCAGAGCCCGCACACCAACGCCAGTATATCCTTATATGAAGGACACACCAGAGCCCGCACACCAACGCCAGTATATCCTTATATGAAGGGCACACCAGAGCCCACACACCAACGCCAGTATATCCTTATATGAAGGGCACACCAGAGCCCGCACACCAACGCCAGTATATCCTTATATGAAGGACACACTAGAGCCCGCACACCAACGCCAGTATATCCTTATATGAAGGACACACCAGAGCCCGCACACCAATGCCAGTATATCCTTATATGAAGGACACACCAGAGCCCGCACACCAACGCCAGTATATCCTTATATGAAGGACACACCAGAGCCCGCACACCAACGCCAGTATATCCTTATATGAAGGACACACCAGAGCCCGCACACCAACGCCAGTATATCCTTATATGAAGGACACACCAGAGCCCGCACACCAACGCCAGTAATATCCTTATATGAAGGACACACCAGAGCCCGCACACCAACGCCAGTATATCCTTATATGAAGGACACACCAGAGCCCGCACACCAACGCCAGTATATCCTTATATGAAGGACACACCAGAGCCCGCACACCAACGCCAGTATATCCTTATATGAAGGACACACCAGAGCCCGCACACCAACGCCAGTATATCCTTATATGAAGGACACACCAGAGCCCGCACACCAACGCCAGTATATCCTTATATGAAGGACACACCAGAGCCCGCACACCAACGCCAGTATATCCTTATATGAAGGACACACCAGAGCCCGCACACCAACGCCAGTATATCCTTATATGAAGGACACACCAGAGCCCGCACACCAACGCCAGTATATCCTTATATGAAGGACACACCAGAGCCCGCACACCAACGCCAGTATATCCTTATATGAAGGACACACCAGAGCCCGCACACCAACGCCAGTATATCCTTATATGAAGGACGCACCAGAGCCCGCACACCAACGCCAGTATATCCTTATATGAAGGACACACCAGAGCCCGCACACCAACGCCAGTATATCCTTATATGAAGGACACACCAGAGCCCGCACACCAACGCCAGTATATCCTTATATGAAGGACACACCGGAGCCCGCACACCAACGCCAGTATATCCTTATATGAAGGACACACCGGAGCCCGCACACCAACGCCAGTATATCCTTATATGAAGGACACACCAGAGCCCGCACACCAACGCCAGTATATCCTTATATGAAGGACACACCAGAGCCCGCACACCAACGCCAGTATATCCTTATATGAAGGACACACCAGAGCCCGCACACCAACGCCAGTATATCCTTATATGAAGGACACACCAGAGCCCGCACACCAACGCCAGTATATCCTTATATGAAGGACACACCAGAGCCCGCACACCAACGCCAGTATATCCTTATATGAAGGACACACCAGAGCCCGCACACCAACGCCAGTATATCCTTATATGAAGGACACACCAGAGCCCGCACACCAACGCCAGTATATCCTTATATGAAGGACACACCAGAGCCCGCACACCAACGCCAGTATATCCTTATATGAAGGACACACCAGAGCCCGCACACCAACGCCAGTATATCCTTATATGAAGGACACACCAGAGCCCGCACACCAACGCCAGTATATCCTTATATGAAGGACGCACCAGAGCCCGCACACCAACGCCAGTATATCCTTATATGAAGGACACACCAGAGCCCGCACACCAACGCCAGTATATCCTTATATGAAGGACACACCAGAGCCCGCACACCAACGCCAGTATATCCTTATATGAAGGACACACCGGAGCCCGCACACCAACGCCAGTATATCCTTATATGAAGGACACACCGGAGCCCGCACACCAACGCCAGTATATCCTTATATGAAGGACACACCAGAGCCCGCACACCAACGCCAGTATATCCTTATATGAAGGACACACCAGAGCCCGCACACCAACGCCAGTATATCCTTATATGAAGGACACACCAGAGCCCGCACACCAACGCCAGTATATCCTTATATGAAGGACACACCAGAGCCCGCACACCAACGCCAGTATATCCTTATATGAAGGACACACCAGAGCCCGCACCCCAACGCCAGTATATCCTTATATGAAGGACACACCAGAGCCCGCACACCAACGCCAGTATATCCTTATATGAAGGACACACCAGAGCCCGCACACCAACGCCAGTATATCCTTATATGAAGGACACACCAGAGCCCGCACACCAACGCCAGTATATCCTTATATGAAGGACACACCAGAGCCCGCACACCAACGCCAGTATATCCTTATATGAAGGACACACCAGAGCCCGCACACCAACGCCAGTATATCCTTATATGAAGGACACACCAGAGCCCGCACCCCAACGCCAAGGTTTCTCATTTTGGTGCGAGACCTAACGCTAGTCCTACCTGTGCTTGATAAACAGAACAGGGGCCAGTGGGCAATTACGGCAGCATTCGGTTGACTCACAACTTCCTCCCAGATACCCTCCAGCGTGACTGAGCACATGCAATGGGAGGGGGAGGCTGCAGGCCCCACCTGAGTTGGCTATTATGGGTGCCCGGCCTCACAGGTGCTACCTTAATGCTGCCTGGTAGATATTCAAGGCGCATTAATGTTGGAGTTTACACACCTCCAAATTTAAAATTTAAACAAACAACAAAAACGTGGTTTCAAATGGCTGGAGGGGCTCAACCCCATATACAGTTGTGCATTTATACTGGGGAAGCAGATCCTGCCCTTGTAGTCTGTTGTCCTACAAGGGCAGGATCTGCTCCCCCAGTATAAATGCACAACCGCATTTGGGGTTGAGCACTTCCAGCCATTTGAAACCACGTTTTTGTTGTTTGTTTATATATATATATAGATCTCCTCTCCTCTGTGTGTATATATATAGATCTCCTCTTCTCTGTATATATATATATATATATATATATATATATATATATATATATATATATAAATCTCCTCTCCTCTGTGTGTGTGTGTATATATATATATAGATCTCCTCTCCTCTGTATATATATATATATAGATCTCCTCTCCTCTGTATATATATATATATATAGATCTCCTCTCCTCTGTGTATATATATATATATAGATCTCCTCTCCTCTGTATATATATATATATATATTGCAGTAACACAGGTTTTGCTATACACATGTTTATTCCCTGTGTGTGTGTATATATATATATAGATCTCCTCTCCTCTGTGTATATATATATATAGATCTCCTCTCCTCTGTATATATATATAGATCTCCTCTCCTCTGTATATATATATAGATCTCCTCTCCTCTGTGTATATATATAGATCTCCTCTCCTCTGTATATATATATAGATCTCCTCTCCTCTGTATATATATATATATATATATATATATAGATCTCCTCTCCTCTGTATATATATATAGATCTCCTCTGTGTGTGTATATATATATATATATATATATATAGATCTCCTCTCCTCTGTATATATATATATATATAGATCTCCTCTCCTCTGTATATATATATATATATATAGATCTCCTCTCCTCTGTGTATATATATAGATCTCCTCTCCTCTGTGTATATATATATATATATTGCAGTAACACAGGTTTTGCTATACACATGTTTATTCCCTTTGTGTGTATTGGAACTAAACCAAAAAGGAAGGGAAAAAAGCAAATTGGACAAATTTGTAACACTCACGTTTCAGAAGACAGGAACCCAGTGGATGTGGTTCCGCTGGACCTGTGTGTTAGATGACTCAGACCGCACTAGGGAGCAGAGTCTAAGGTGCCGCTGGTTTTCACCAGAGCCTGCCACAAAGCGGGATGGTCTTGCTGCAGCAGGCGTTACCCAGGTCGCTATCCCTGGCACGGCTCGACCACACAGGCGTCTGATGTGAGGCACAGGAGGGTATACGACAGCTCGTAGTCTGGATAGCAGAAGGTCAGGGCAGGCTGCACAGTTGTGTAGTCAGGACGAAGTAGGCGGTCAGTAGGCAGGCGGCAGAGGAGCAAGGTCAGGTCACAGAGCGAAGGATCAGGTACATGGCAAGGCAATACAGAGGAACTCTTTCTATAAGGCACAAGGCAACAAAGATCCGACAGGGAAGTGAGGAGGGTGGAGGAATTTATAAATGAGCCACAGGTGAACCACACTGAGCGCACTGGTCCTTTTAATCTTAAAGCACTCTGCATCTCTGCTCCGGCATGGGTGTCCCCGTCCCCTAGAGCACGCCGAACACAGAGCTCTCTGCTGACATCATGAGCACAGTGCTCTCTGCTGACACCTCTGTCCATTTTAGGAACTGTCCAGAGCAGCATATGTTTTCTATGGGGATTTTCTCCTACTCTGGACAGTTCTTATAATGGACAGAAATGTCAGCAGAGAGCACTGTGGTCATGATGTCAGCAGAGAGCTCAGTTTTCTTATTGGAACACAATTTCCTCTGCAGTATTCAGCAGCTAATAAGTACTGGAAGGATTAAGATATTTAAATAGAAGTAATTTACAAATCTAACAAAACAAAGAGGATGTGCAGCTCACAATTAACTAGTCGAGGAGAGGAGGTTGTGCACCTACAGCTGGTGTTGAGACATGCTAAATAAATGTAAACAGTTACCGACCCCTCGAGGCTAGAACCAGTTACCGACCCCTCGAGGCTAGAACCAGTTACCGACCCCTCGAGGCTAGAACCAGTTACCGACGCCTCGAGGCTAGAACCAGTTACCGACCCCTCGAGGCTAGAACCAGTTACCGACGCCTCGAGGCTAGAACCAGTTACCGACCCCTCGAGGCTAGAAGCAGTTACCGACCCCTCGAGGCTAGAAGCAGTTACCGACCCCTCGAGGCTAGAAGCAGTTACCGACCCCTCGAGGCTAGAAGCAGTTACCGACCCCTCGAGGCTAGAAGCAGTTACCGACCCCTCGAGGCTAGAAGCAGTTACCGACCCCTCGAGGCTAGAAGCAGTTACCGACCCCTCGAGGCTAGAAGCAGTTACCGACCCCTCGAGGCTAGAAGCAGTTACCGACCCCTGGAGGCTAGAAGCAGTTACCGACCCCTGGAGGCTAGAAGCAGTTACCGACCCCTGGAGGCTAGAAGCAGTTACCGACCCCTGGAGGCTAGAAGCAGTTACCGACCCCTGGAGGCTAGAAGCAGTTACCGACCCCTGGAGGCTAGAAGCAGTTACCGACCCCTGGAGGCTAGAAGCAGTTACCGACCCCTGGAGGCTAGAAGCAGTTACCGACCCCTGGAGGCTAGAAGCAGTTACCGACCCCTGGAGGCTAGAAGCAGTTACCGACCCCTGGAGGCTAGAAGCAGTTACCGACCCCTCGAGGCTAGAAGCAGTTACCGACCCCTCGAGGCTAGAAGCAGTTACCGACCCCTGGAGGCTAGAAGCAGTTACCGACCCCTCGAGGCTAGAAGCAGTTACCGACCCCTGGAGGCTAGAAGCAGTTACCGACCCCTGGAGGCTAGAAGCAGTTACCGACCCCTGGAGGCTAGAAGCAGTTACCGACCCCTGGAGGCTAGAAGCAGTTACCGACCCCTGGAGGCTAGAAGCAGTTACCGACCCCTGGAGGCTAGAAGCAGTTACCGACCCCTCGAGGCTAGAAGCAGTTACCGACCCCTCGAGGCTAGAAGCAGTTACCGACCCCTCGAGGCTAGAAGCAGTTACCGACCCCTCGAGGCTAGAAGCAGTTACCGACCCCTCGAGGCTAGAAGCAGTTACCGACCCCTCGAGGCTAGAAGCAGTTACCGACCCCTCGAGGCTAGAAGCAGTTACCGACCCCTGGAGGCTAGAAGCAGTTACCGACCCCTCGAGGCTAGAAGCAGTTACCGACCCCTCGAGGCTAGAAGCAGTTACCGACCCCTCGAGGCTAGAAGCAGTTACCGACCCCTCGAGGCTAGAAGCAGTTACCGACCCCTCGAGGCTAGAACCAGTTACCGACCCTTCGAGGCTAGAAGCAGTTACCGACCCCTCGAGGCTAGAAGCAGTTACCGACCCCTCGAGGCTAGAAGCAGTTACCGACCCCTCGAGGCTAGAAGCAGTTACCGACCCCTCGAGGCTAGAAGCAGTTACCGACCCCTCGAGGCTAGAAGCAGTTACCGACTCCTGGAGGCTAGAAGCAGTTACCGACTCCTGGAGGCTAGAAGCAGTTACCGACCCCTCGAGGCTAGAAGCAGTTACCGACCCCTGGAGGCTAGAAGCAGTTACCGACCCCTCGAGGCTAGAAGCAGTTACCGACCCCTCGAGGCTAGAAGCAGTTACCGACCCCTCGAGGCTAGAAGCAGTTACCGACCCCTCGAGGCTAGAAGCAGTTACCGACCCCTCGAGGCTAGAAGCAGTTACCGACCCCTCGAGGCTAGAAGCAGTTACCGACCCCTCGAGGCTAGAAGCAGTTACCGACTCCTGGAGGCTAGAAGCAGTTACCGACTCCTGGAGGCTAGAAGCAGTTACCGACCCCTGGAGGCTAGAAGCAGTTACCGACCCCTGGAGGCTAGAAGCAGTTACCGACCCCTGGAGGCTAGAAGCAGTTACCGACCCCTGGAGGCTAGAAGCAGTTACCGACCCCTCGAGGCTAGAAGCAGTTACCGACCCCTCGAGGCTAGAAGCAGTTACCGACCCCTCGAGGCTAGAAGCAGTTAGCGACCCCTCGAGGCTAGAAGCAGTTAGCGACCCCTCGAGGCTAGAAGCAGTTACCGACCCCTCGAGGCTAGAAGCAGTTACCGACCCCTCGAGGCTAGAAGCAGTTACCGACCCCTCGAGGCTAGAAGCAGTTACCGACTCCTCGAGGCTAGAAGCAGTTACCGACTCCTCGAGGCTAGAAGCAGTTACCGACTCCTCGAGGCTAGAAGCAGTTACCTGATACATAGATGAACAATAAATAGTAAATACCTTCATCGTGCTTCAATTATGCACATTTTGAAAAAAATTATTAATTGAAAATACAAAATATCAGATCGTATATTTTAGCCTCATGCCGCAGGGCCCTTGTGCAGAGGATATTCACATATATTAGTTAAAACATAAAATCGATAAGCGCTGTAGAGGATAAGTGCTGTATGGGACTTGAGGGACTGTGTGTTTCTAAAATATCCACTATAATGGTTTGGCAAGCTGCTATAAGGTGTACTTAATGAGAAGGTTGCTTACCCCGCAAGAGATTCTGCAGCGTCCGAGGTGCCGATGCAGGGTACTGAGCGGTGTCCTTGGTGAGGTCCTGTAGCGTCCGTACTGTAGATCAAGCGGATATTCGATGATGTCCTTATTGCGATGTGAACTTCTGATGATCACAAATGAAGGGATCAGTGTCGTCCGATGTTATGGTGGGGAAGCGCCGGGAGAAACGGCTCCGGCCTGTAGCGTGTCTACCCCATGCGTTCCCGCCGGAGTGTAGAGAGTTGTTTGGGACTGGCAGCATGATGTCCCTACTGGGACCAGTGAGGGACAGATACAATACTATCCGAAGCTTAATGGCTTCCTCAGGGATGTGGTACCCGGTCCTGTACACTCCAGGTAAGGACGACTTGATAATTCATTTTGTGAGTGCGAATTATCGGAGGAATCCGCATAATTCAAAATCTGTATTCAAACCATGGGGGACAATAGTATTTAATTCAAAAATCCATTTTCCCCTCAGTACGGGACATCTGTGCAATCTAGTCCCCCCACCCCCCTCTCCAATTTGGAGTAATTTTTTCTATTTCCACGCTTTTCCTTATAATGTTTGGACATACAGTCCCATACAGCGCTTATCCTATACAGCTATTATTTTTGAGGACTTTTTGTACCTATTATAGAGGAAAACAGGGACCTCTATAGGAGAGAGCAGCATTTTTTGGGCACAATTGTCCAGCCATTTTCTCTCGGAGCGCCTGAGGTCATCTATTTTTTATTAAACATAAAATCAAATTGAGAACAAACACCGATAACTAAAAATGAAGAAATAACATGAAATTGAATGCCACTTCCGGTAATCCGGCAACTGATGGTCCAGAAATGCTCTAAAGTCCCGTAAATGATGTGGGATTCCGGTAACTGAATGGAAATAGATGAAGTAGAATTATCAGCCTAATGCGAGTTCCAACTTAGCGTCACCTGAGGATAGATGGTGAGGTCCGCAAGTCCTGGATGGTAAAAGACCCGGCATGCAGCACCGCGATCGGTGATGTCCTGTATTAGCCGCGGGTCCCGGCCGTTGATGGCCGCAGGGACCAACCCGATAGGGGTGTATTTGCCGTGTAAGATGCACCGACTTTTTACCCCCAGTTTTGGGGAAGAAAAAGTGCGTCTTATACGGCGAAAAATATGGTAACTATAACTCAACAAATTATTTTACATGAATCTTTCTTGAATGAAAATCTTGATACGAAGTGAATGTAGGGGACGTTGAGGCTCCCAGAGACCACCCTCAATATATAAGGAGGGGGGACCCTGGAGACCTGAACGACCCCTACAAAAAGCCAAATGATTGGAAGGTAGAATTTAATCCATTGGGCTCGAGAGTATCGAATTCATAGATTCTTTTTTTGCGCTCTGCTCTAGACATCCGAACTATTAGGCTTCCTCCTCTCCAATCTTTTTTTAGCCTTTGAATCCCAATAAAGGAAAAAAAAAATGTAAATCTTTATTATGTATATTAGTGAAATGTGCCGACAGAGGGCGCTTTATATTCCCATTTCTAATATTCCTAATATGTTCGCCAATACGCGTTAATGTTCTTTGTCCTACCTATATATAGTTTTTTTTTTACAACTGCCCTCGATTATGTATATAACCAATGGAATTACAAGATATTTGATCTTTATGGACCATTTAACATGGTTACTGCAGGATATTGCTTCTGTGGGGTTTTTTTTTTTTGGGGGGGGGGGGGGGTCTTTTGTTTTCAGGCAATTGGGACATTTACTACAAAGAGAGAATCCCTTTGTAGTAAACCAGGTATCTGACGCTTTTTGAGTTAAATTTGCTGGAGGTTTGACGGAGGGTGCCACAGCCAGCCCAAGATTCGGGGCCTTGGTGTAGACTATTGGGGGGTAATGAGGTAAAAGCCAACCTAATTCTTTATCGGATTTAATTTTGCACCAATGTTTAGATCTAATGTTTTTTCTACTTTTTTGTAGTCTGAATTGTTTGGTAGTATTAATTTTATGTTGTGTTCCGTGGAATCAGTGTTCTTAATTTTTGGTTGAAAAAAAGATGATTTGTCAAGTTTTTTGACCTGGTCCATCGAGTTATACAGTAAATGATCGGGGTAGTTTTTTTTTCTTTAAATAGGGTGGTGAGTGATTTAGCCGCCTCCTAAAAAAAAAATCAATGTCCGACGTACAATTACGTTTCAGACGTCTAAATTGACCCTTGGGTACGTTCATTAGCCATCTTGGGAGGGGCAACTATCATAACCTATATAGCTATTTCTAGCTGTAGGCTTTTTGTATGTAATACATGATGATCTATCTTGTTTTATTTTTATTTCTAGGTCCAAAAAGGTGACAGATTCCTTGCTAATATGTGATGTGAAATTAAGATGTGTTAGTGTTTAAAGTGTCTATAATTCTAAATCCAAAAATGTGCCATCCCAAACTAAAATTATATCATCTATATAATGGTGCCAGAGCACCAGATCTGTGCCAAGTTGGGGTCGGATGAATTTTTCTTCGCAATAGGCCATAAATTAGCATAACTTGGCGCAGATCTGGTGCCCATAGCAGTGCCAATTAACTATAAATAAAAATCCCCATTGAAATAAAAATAGTTGTGAGAATATAGTGAATAGCAGACTTAATAAACTCAACTTGTGCAGATTTTATGTGTCCTTGGGTGAGAAAGTGATTAATAGCAGAGAGCCCCAAATCGTGCCGAATAATGGTGTATAGTGAAGAGACATCTAATGAGAGAGCCCCAAATCGTGCCGAATAATGGTGTATAGTGAAGAGACATCTAATGAGAGCCCCAAATCGTGTCGAATAGTGGTGTATAGTGAAGAGACATCTAATGAGAGAGCCCCAAATCGTGCCGAATAGTGGTGTATAGTGAAGAGACATCTAATGAGAGAGCCCCAAATCGTGCCGAATAGTGGTGTATAGTGAAGAGACATCTAATGAGAGAGCCCCAAATCGTGCCGAATAGTGGTGTATAGTGAAGAGACATCTAATGAGAGAGCCCCAAATAGTGTCGAATAGTGGTGTATAGTGAAGAGACATCTAATGAGAGAGCCCCAAATCGTGCCGAATAGTGGTGTATAGTGAAGAGACATCTAATGAGAGAGCCCCAAATCGTGTCGAATAATGATGTATAGTGAAGAGACATCTAATGAGAGAGCCCCAAATAGTGTCGAATAGTGGTGTATAGTGAAGAGACATCTAATGAGAGAGCCCCAAATCGTGCCGAATAGTGGTGTATAGTGAAGAGACATCTAATGAGAGAGCCCCAAATCGTGCCGAATAGTGGTGTATAGTGAAGAGACATCTAATGAGAGAGCCCCAAATCGTGCCGAATAGTGGTGTATAGTGAAGAGACATCTAATGAGAGAGCCCCAAATAGTGTCGAATAGTGGTGTATAGTGAAGAGACATCTAATGAGAGAGCCCCAAATCGTGCCGAATAGTGGTGTATAGTGAAGAGACATCTAATGAGAGAGCCCCAAATCGTGTCGAATAATGATGTATAGTGAAGAGACATCTAATGAGAGAGCCCCAAATAGTGTCGAATAGTGGTGTATAGTGAAGAGACATCTAATGAGAGAGCCCCAAATCGTGCCGAATAGTGGTGTATAGTGAAGAGACATCTAATGAGAGAGCCCCAAATCGTGTCGAATAATGATGTATAGTGAAGAGACATCTAATGAGAGAGCCCCAAATAGTGTCGAATAATGATGTATAGTGAAGAGACATCTAATGAGAGAGCCCCAAATAGTGTCGAATAATGATGTATAGTGAAGAGACATCTAATGAGAGAGCCCCAAATCGTGTCGAATAATGATGTATAGTGAAGTGACATCTAATGAGAGAGTCCCAAATCGTGTCGAATAATGATGTATAGTGAAGTGACATCTAATGAGAGAGCCCCAAATCGTGTCGAATAATGATGTATAGTGAAGAGACATCTAATGAGAGAGCCCCAAATCGTGCCGAATAATGGTGTATAGTGAAGTGACATCTAATGAGAGAGTCCCAAATCGTGTTGAATAATGATGTATAGTGAAGAGACATCTAATGAGAGAGCCCCAAATCGTGCCGAATAATGGTGTATAGTGAAGAGACATCTAATGTGGCTAATAGAAGTGTCGGACCAAGGGAATGATTCTAAAATGTGTACAATTTGTGTTGTATCTTTTAGATATGATGCAGTTTTTTGAACGAATGGTTGCAGAAACCTATCTACGTACTAGGATGGAACTATCCCAGATACGATGGGTCTGCCTGGTGGACTAATCAGATCTTTATGGGTCTTCGGTATACATTAAAATACAGGTAATCTTTCTGGAGTGCCTGTGATACATTTAAACTCATTGGCCCTTATTTACTAGGAGTGTTTTGTAGGTTTCTTTGTGAGTTTTAATTCCCTACAATTCATTTTCCACGGTATTTACTAAGGTTTCCCTACAGTTTCCACTTTCCCTATACTTTGTTTTTTTTACACCTGCTCTGATCTGTTGGGTTTTTCCTCAGCTGAAATCCACCACATTTTCTGTGGAAACTTTAGTAAATATGTTGGGATTTTATGAAAATGTCGGGAACACGCCCCCCCTTCCCCTATGGACACGCCCCTTTTTCGGGTTTTCTTAGCAAAATGGAGAGTTAGTTGGGGTTTTTTCAATTCAGGCGCAATTTCAGGCGCACATTCAGGCACAGACAGAATTTTAGGCGCAAATTCTGGCGCAGACAGAATTTCAGGTGCAATGTGCCCGAAACTGACGCACAACCTGACAAATCATGTTGGGTTTGCAATAGTAAATGAGGGCCATTATCATCACTGATTTCTTCTTCCATAGCGTCTTTGCACATTGCTAATAATTCTATACTATACTCTGTCGTGGGATCACTCCCCAATTTTTTGTAAGTGGATGAATCACTCTGCTGTCTGTGGCACTCACCGTCATAATCTACTGTATTTAGAACAACTATACCGCCCCCCCCCCCCCCACCTTATCAGCGGGGCGGATAGTTATTTCTGACAATTGTTGCAGTTCTCGCTTCGCTCTCACTACGATTAATATTGGATTTAGTTTTGGGATAGATTTTTAATTTTCTGAGATCTTGTAGATTTTTTGAAGATGATGATGTCCGGACCCATCCTATGTTTGGGGTAAAACCAAGATTTGGGTTTACAATTCGTATGTACATATTCAGACTGGGAGACTTGAGATTCCAATGGATGTTTTAAGAAATATTTCTTTAGGCATAATGTCCTAATACATTTTTCAATTCACATAAGTGTCACATTTTTTAAGATTGTATCCGGGGGCGTATTTCAAACCTCTACTTAATAAACTTTCCTGTACGGTTGTCAGTGACATCACAGCCGGCAGGATACCACGAGGTCGGCATTAATCCATCGCTAGATACCATCTACAGCAAACCATCTTGGAAGCGGCTCCTATTCAGTCCGGTCTGTGGCAGGTAGTCCGCCGCGGTGGCGCATGCCGGCGTCTTTTTACCATCCAGGACTTACGGACCTCACCATCTATCCTCAGGTGACGCTAAGTTGGAACTCGCATTAGGCTGATAATTCTACTTCATCTATTTCCATTCAGTTACCGGAATCCACATCATTAACGGGACTTTCTGGACTATCAGTTGCCGGATTACCGGAAGTGGATTTCAATATCATGTTATTTCTTCATTTTTAGTTATTGGTGTTTGTTCTCAATTTGATTTTATGTTTTAACTAATATATCTGAATATCCTCTTTACAAGGGCCCTGCGCTATGAGGCTAAAATATACGATCTGATATTTTGCGTTTTAAATAAATTTTTTCAAAATTTGTATCTTGTAATTGAAGCACGATGAAGGTATTTTCTATTTATTGTTCATCTATGTATCAGGCAACTGGTTTTAGTCTTGAGGGGTCGGTTACTGTTTAAATTTAATTTACAAATTTGTTTAACTTTCTGGTACCAGTTGATTTAAAAAAAAAAAAAAAATATTCACGCAAGTACCCCTTTTAAACTCATCTGGGACAAGTAACAGGTGTGGGCAGTATAAAAATCACACCTGAAAGCAGATAAAAAGGAGAGAAGTTCACTTAGTCTTTGCATTGTGTGTCTGTGTGTGTCACACTAAGCATGGACAACAGAAAGAGGAGAAGAGAACTGTCTGAGGACTTGGGGACCAAAATTGTGGGAAAATATCAACAATCTCCAGGTTACACGTCCATCTCCAGAGATCTAGATTTGCCTTTGTCCACAGTGCGCAACATTATCAAGAAGTTTACACCCCATGGACCTGTAGATAATCTCCCTGGGCGTGGACGGAAGAGAAAAACTGATGAAAGGTGTCACCGCAGGATAGTCCGGATGGTGGATAAGCAGCCCCAAACAAGTTCCAAAGATAGTTCGCGCTGACACTGATGCTCCCTGAGCCTGCAGGACAGCTTGAATATCTGTCAACATTTAAATGAAATGAAACGCTATAGAGGAGACCCACGAGGACCCCCCACTATGGAGGAGACCCACGAGGACCCCCCACTATGGAGGAGCCCCAGGAGGACCCCACTGCTGACACAGAGACATAGATAAAAACAAGATTACATTTTACCAAAATGAACTTGAGTAACCAAAATCCTTCTGGGAAAACGTCTTGTGGACAGATGAGACAAGATAGAGCTTTTTGGTAAAGCCCATCATTCTACTGTTTACCGAAAACGGAATGAGGCCTACAAAGAAAAGAACACAGTACCTACAGTGACATATGGGGGAGGTCAGTGATGTTTTGGGTTGTTTTGCTGCCTCTGGCACTGGGGGTCTTGAATGTGTACAAGACATCATGAAACCTGAGGATTACCAATGGATTTTGGGTCACACTGTACAGCCCAGTGTCAGAAAGCTGGGTTTGTGTCCGAGATCTTGGGTCTTCCAGCAGGACAATGACCCCAAACATACGTCAAAAAGCCCCAGAAATGGATGACAACAAAGCGCTGGAGAGTTCTGAAGTGTCAGCAATGAGTCCAGATCTAAATCCCATTGATCACCTGTGGAGAGATCTTATAATTACTGTTGGGAAAAGGTGCCGTCCAATAAGAGACCTGGAGCAGTTTGTAAAGGAAGAGTGGTCCAACATTCCGGCTGAGAGGGGTAAGAAGCTTATTGATGGTTATAGGAAGAGTGGTCCAACATTCCGGCTAAGAGGTGTAAGAAGCTTATTGATGGTTATAGGAAGAGTGGTCCAACATTCCGGCTGAGAGGTGTAAGAAGCTTATTGATGGTTATAGGAAGAGTGGTCCAACATTCCGGCTGAGAGGTGTAAGAAGCTTATTGATGGTTATAGGAAGAGTGGTCCAACACTCCGGCTGAGAGGTGTAAGGAGCTTATTGATGCTTATAGGAAGAGTGGTCCAACATTCCGGCTGAGAGGTGTAAGAAGCTTATTGATGCTTATAGGAAGACACTGATTTCACTTATTTCCAAAGGGTGTGCAACCAAATATTAAGCCCATTTTTGGAGTTTGGTGACATTAGGTCCAATTTGCTTTTTTTCCTCCTTTTTGGTTTAGTTCCAATACACACAAAGGGAATAAACATGTGTATAGCAAAACCTGTGTTACTGCAATATATATATATATATACAGAGGAGAGGAGATCTATCTATATATATATATATACAGAGGAGAGGAGATCTATATATATATATATATATATATATATATATACACACAGAGGAGATCTATATATATATATATATATATATATATACACAGAGGAGATCTATCTATCTATATATATATATATATATATATATATACACAGAGGATATATATATATATATATATATATATATATATATATACACACAGAGGATATATATATATATATATATATATATATACACACAGAGGAGAGGAGATCTATATATATATATACAGAGGAGAGGAGATATATATATATATATATATATATATATATATATACACACACACACAGAGGAGATCTATATATATATATATATATATATATATATATACACAGAGGAGATCTATATATATATATATATATATATATAAATACAGAGGAGATATATATATATATATACACAGAGGAGAGGAGATCTATATATATATATATATACAGAGGAAAGGAGATCTATATATATATATATATATACAGAGGAGAGGAGATCTCTATATATATACACAGAGGAGAGGAGATCTATATATATATACAGAGGAGAGGAGATCTATATATATATACAGAGGAGAGGAGATCTATATATATATACAGAGGAGAGGAGATCTATATATATATATACACAGAGGGAATAAACATGTGTATAACAAAACCTGTGTTACTGCAATATATATATATACAGAGGAGAGGAGATCTATATATATATATATATACAGAGGAGAGGAGATCTATATATATATATACACACACAGAGGAGATCTATATATATATACAGAGGAGAGGAGATCTATATATATATATATATATATATATATATATACAGAGGAGAGGAGATCTATATATATATACAGAGGAGAGGAGATCTATATATATATACAGAGGAGAGGAGATCTATATATATATACAGAGGAGAGGAGATCTATATATATATACAGAGGAGATCTATATATATATACAGAGGAGAGGAGATCTATATATATATATATATATATATATATATATATACAGAGGAGAGGAGATCTATATATATATATATATATATATACAGAGGAGAGGAGATCTATATATATATATATATATATATATATATATATACAGAGGAGAGGAGATCTATATATATATATATACAGAGGAGAGGAGATCTAGGAGATAGACTAAGTGTCTGGGCATCCACTTGGCAAATGAGGTTCAATGTGGATAAATGTAAAGTTCTGCATCTGGGTACTAATAACCTGCAGCATCGTATGTCTTAGGGGGGCTGTATATATGGAGGGGGGGCTGTGTATACTAATAACCTGCAGCATCGTATGTCTTAGGGGGGATTAAACTGTCAGAGTCACTGGTAGAGAAGGATCTGGGGGACTTGTAGATCACAGACTACAGAATAGCACAATGTCAGGCTGCTGCTTCCAAGGCCGGCAGGATATTGTCATGTATAAAAAGAGGCCTGGACTCCAGGGACATAATACTCCCCCTTTATAAAGCATTGGTACAGTCTATAGTGTATAATACTCCCCCTTTATAAAGCATTGGTACAGTCTATAGTGTATAATACTCCCCCTTTATAAAGCATTGGTACAGTCTATAGTGTATAATACTCCCCCTTTATAAAGCATTGGTACAGTCTATAGTGTATAATACTCCCCCTTTATAAAGCATTGGTACAGTCTATAGTGTATAATACTCCCCCTTTATAAAGCATTGGTACAGTCTATAGTGTATAATACTCCCCCTTTATAAATCATTGGTAAAGTCTATAGTGTATAATACTCCCCCTTTATAAAGCATTGGTACAGTCTATAGTGTATAATACTCCCCCTTTATAAAGCATTGGTACAGTCTATAGTGTATAATACTCCCCCTTTATAAAGCATTGGTACAGTCTATAGTGTATAATACTCCCCCTTTATAAAGCATTGGTACAGTCTATAGTGTATAATACTCCCCCTTTATAAAGCATTGGTACAGTCTATAGTGTATA